>NC_047104.1:103185412-103411223 GCF_902500255.1 Thalassophryne amazonica | reverse complement strand
CAACATATATATTACACACACACACACATATATATACACACACACACACACACACACACACCACCACCATATACACACACACACACACACACACATATATATATACATACGCACACACAACTGGTCAATAATTTATATAATAAATAATAAGAATTATATAATTATAATAACTGAGTATTTTGAAGTGATGAATCATAGCAGTGTACTTTGACAGGTTGGCAGGTCTGTGAACTGATTATTATCTCTGCATGTTTAGACACCTTTTCCTGTTTCTGTTGAGAGAAATTTTTTAAGGAGTTTTTTTGTCAGTCACAAGTGGGGTTATGGTGACTAAGTAGCCTCAATGACAACTGCATTTAATTAAATCACTGCTTTAATGATCATGACTATTTGATGACATGAATGTAAATACAATATAATGTCCAGCTGTGTTTGTCTATAGTAACATATTAAATGAGCAATCTTAGAGAGATTTATCAGAGACAGAAAGTTACTTCCTGTTCCCTGTTGAAGTAAGCATGCCTCCCATTGTATCACTAAAGTCCAAAGTACCAGCTGCACGCTCTAAGGACAAAAACAATCCCTGGTCCCTGCAGTGGAAACACATAGTACCTCTGCAGATCAAGCACTAGTGCCCCTAATGTGGTAAAGCACCTACGGATCACCAACACATACCACATCCACAGTCACCGACTTTAGGCAGGGCCTGAAGGACTGAGTGAGCCAGTAGTAGTCAAGAAACAGCAGGAGCTGCAGCTCCGGATACAAACACTCTACATGCTGAGAGTGTGCATGCATAGGCGCAAGAAAGGCAGAGAAAAACAAAGACATTGAACAAAAGTGTGAGACACCGAGTGAAGACAAACCAATAAGAGTGACATCAACATAGAACACCAATAGGACATGCAAAAGGGAAAAAATAGACAGAGCTGTGTGATTTGGGGAAACTTTCACCTCTCTCTGGTCATTGTCTAAATAAAGGTGCTCGGCATGCTGCTTCTGTCGATCCTTCCTCCTCCACTGGGCAGGGGCACTCCTCTTAGCCCATCTGTAATGCAAACAAATACACATTTTAAAAAGAGAAACAGTCCAACACAGGTCAAGAACACACGAGAAGTCGATGTTTCAAGCACACAATTTCAAAACGCATTATGGAATATTCACTTGTTGCTGGTGGGTCCACTGGAGAGGACATCAGACTGCAGGCGGGGGAAGAAACCTTGTTCGTAGCGTCCCTGACCGATCTTCATGTCAAGCAGGTGTGGGTGCAGCGCAGTGTGGTCGATCTTTGCTACTCTCATCTCAATGGCCTTCTCTGTAACAGGTGACATCGGAGGGTACAGAAGTCAACAGAAGAGAGCACATAAAAATTAAACTTACGAGAGATCATCTGCCATCCAACGGCGGCTCTCACAATGCGGGTGGACACAGACAGACAGACAGACAGCTATTAAACACCATAAACCGGAAATTCAGAAATAACCTGTTTCTGAGCGTTTTCCGCCATCTTGGTTAATTTAATCCGAGCAAGCAGCCAGCTGACAGCACCGTGCCTTTCTCTACCCTGATGGGCTGTCACCACATGCTTCCCAGCATCCCTTGCGCTGTACTGTCACCAATGTGCTTCTTCACGAGGTGGATAAGGTCTAGACTCTAGTCCTTCCTTGTGTGTAGCACTTCTGGGTGAATTGTGATTTAATGCTATATAACCAAGTAGTATTTAGTTTCTTAATTGATCATCAGATTGCCATCTGTCACTCCCTTCAACATTCGTGTGTGCCTGACCGAGCTGCACTGGTATTTAGAAAGCAGAGGTTTTCTGGAACCTGTGTGCAACAGATCATGGATGAGAGCAGCACCCATCACAGCTTCCTGAGGTGAAGCAGTTGAGTGCTTTGGTTCAACACCACCACCACCACCACCTCCTCCTCCAGCCACCTGGGGCCTCATGGACAAAAGGTTATGCACACACAAAAACATGGCGTACATCCTTCTCCACACTAACATCCACATGTATCAAAAGTAAAATGACCATGGAAATGTGAGGTGCCCCACAACAACTTCGTGGCTGGCGTACGCACGTTTCTACAGCTATTGTTCCTTTGGCGACACTCAGAGGTCAGGCTGGGAAACTGTTAAGTGTGAAAACAAGAAGTCACCAGACTGATGTGCACATCCTTAAGTAAATAGTTTATTTGTTTAATTGTCCCGAATGAAAATGAGCGCAATGCACGTTTGGGCAAATGCCATTCAAATGTTTTAATCATTCTTTTTTTGTGTGTGTGTGTGTTTTGCTGACAAACCCCCGATCATCTCCCTGTTTTCAGTATTTGTCAATAAATGCGTGCATAAAGTTGTGAATGCCACACAGTAGCAGCCGTGGTGCATCTCTGCATTCATTAATACTGTGGTTCATTTAAGTAGTCTATTGTGTTGTGCCTTCCTTTGACCCCCAGGGGACTGTGACTTCCCATTATGAACACGGCTGATGACCCCACTAATGAACTCCATTCCTGCATTGGGACAGTAGTGGAGAAGGCAATCGGCCTGAAAAGGGACAGTAGCGCTGCCTGGACAGGTCTGGGGGTGCTTCTGCACTGACCTGACAAGGTGTGCCACATTGCGATGGCCTGTGGCGTTGTCCACACCACCACGATACTTAATCATACTTGTGCCGCACACTGCTTTACATCAGGTGCAAAGATGGCGAACTAAAATACAGTAAAACTCACCAAAACAGTCATCATATGAACCGGATATTCACACTCACCAGACAAAAGCAAAAGTCCCAATGTTTTTGTGTCATTTTCCATTTAATAAACACCGTATATAACAGATTTTGTACAACAGACTTTCGCTCACATCGGACAAAACGTCCGATCGCAATGTATTTCCATTAAAATCCTCTCGCACATAATGGACAGAATAGCCTGAAGGTGCCCAGTAACAGAGGCATGAAATAAAGTTCAGCACTGACACTCGCCAATTCGAGGAACGTGGGTACCATATTTACGTGATTAAAGGACTAGGGATTTTTTTTTTCAAACCATGCTTAGAACTGGTGCATAAATGATGTCGATTACATTTCGCTCATGGATCAATTACATCTGGCAGGAAAGTCCGCAAATATGACCAACTTTACAACAAGGAGTCAGAAAAAGATGCTCAAATGACTTGCAGTTCATGCAGGGAAATTTCACGTATCATCGGTTTGGAGGTTGATGATTGTATAAAGAAATGGATCTTGTTGATGTACAAATTCATCCAGGAAAACCGGCTATTCCTGTGGTAAATTCTATAAAAACGAGACGGAGAACTTTGAGAGTGACACGCGCACGTCAATGTGATTGCATGGCCACAGAGTTGCAGAAGCATAAATCAGGCTTGAGGATTTTAAGGTACCACTCTGTAACGGACTTAGCAAAAAAGAGTGACTCAACAAAATGTAATCTTGTTAATGCACATAATGTCCGGCGCTTATTTAAGGCAGGTGTTTATTTTTTTCAGACAAAGTTTTGACCCGGTCATTAAATAAGGCAGGTCCCAATTCAAGGTCAGGCTTTTAATCAAGGAAATACATCAGCCTAATTGGTGCTGGGGATTCCCCGTAGATGGTTTGGTGCCTCATGACTGCAACTAATCCATTTTATACTTACAGCGGATTTTGATTTTGATTATAATGGACAAAATTCACTGGTCCACCTGAATCCATTATATGCAAGTTTTAGTGTACATTGAAATATTGGCAGTTTGTTCATTACAATACTGTCATTATATGGAGAAAAAAAAACAAAAAAAAAACAGATTTGTATGTTTAAACCTTTTCAAGCTGTTTGTGATTACTGTGGAATACATCAATGTTTTCAAGGCCAACGATTTTCTTACCTGCTTCTTCAATGTTTGTGCACTTCTGGTACATGGAGGTGCGCAGTGTTGGTGTGCGGACATTCAGCAAGCGAATCTTTTCCACGCGTGCGTCAAACACCTTCAGTGTGTGCTCCTTCTCCTCATCATCATGGCAGAGGATCTTACTGTCAATAAAGGATGCAAACATCTGCGTCTCCAGGAAGCGTGACAGGAAAGGCAGGTATGGCTCTGGCTGGTCAGAAAGAAAGGAAGCCTGCACACAAATGCACATACATACAGACATTTGAAGGACAGAATGCATTCAACTCATTACTCTATGATTATTAGCTCCATGCTCCAAGTCAAAGTGGTTTCCAGTCCTCAGGTTCCCATCTCATGATGAGTGAAACGTATCAATTCATTGAATGAGGTGTGAGTGAAGCTCATACAGCTTGTAAATATGCACAGCAGGGATGCTCAAGGATTAAGTTTGTGAAAAACAGGACTATATCATTCTATAGTAAGACATATCCAGAATACTGCCTGAGCTCACCTTGTCGAAGTTCTGCATCTGGTCACGATTACTGAACCAAGACTCCTTGTCTTGGTTTGGCTGGATGACAAACACCTCATAGTCAGCAAACATCTGGGTGAATCTGTTGGCAAAGACTTCGCGCACCTGGATGTTGAGTTGGTGCATCTTTAGTTCCTCCTCATCACAGTGAGCCTGCATATCCTTATTGCTGCTGGCATCCTCCCTCACCTCAAGCTGAGTTGTAGATGAGCAAAAACAGAGAACATGAAAAAGTAGTAAGATGACAAAAACAGTAGAACAACTGCAGATTTCTGATGACCTCTTATCTATCACAGGCTATGGATAAATCAGCTGTTTGGGGGTTTTGTGGGGGGGGGGGGGGGGCATGAAGTACATCTGTTCTCATTGATGATTTAAACCTAAGTGAAACGTTAGCCCTATTCTTCTTCCAGCATGTCTCAGTGGGTCAATAGCACAGATCTGCATGAGTCAGAAAAACAAAGAGCAGCTACACCGGGGCGTGTACACACTCACAAACAGGAAAGTGTTTTAAAAATAACTCGCATGCCAATAATACAATCCTATGACACTCAGAAACCACTGCCCAGTTCCCAACAGAAGCACAAAGAAGAAAAAATTACGTGCAAAGACTCATGTCCATGGTGAAAACTGTCCACAGGCTATGAAATTGTCCCTCAGGGGGTTCATGGACTCACTGGCAAGTCCCCATCAATGTCTTGGTATGTTTGTGGGCCCATAAGGGCTAAAGCAGCCCAGTTCTGGCAACAACCTCCTAGATTTCCTGCAGCCCTCATCAGTGAACAAGTATAGAGGATGGATGGACTGGTGTACAGCTCTTAAGCCAATTAAACTTCATAAACAAGAGACCTCGCCAATTCATTCTTGATCCAGCAGCTATCCACTACCATGGCTAGAACAGAATAGCTGTTTATTGTCCCTGTACAAATAGACATACAACAAAATTCTTCCCTCCAGTACAAGAATAACACACTTCTAGAATAAAATAAAGGTATATCAATGAAAGATGTCAAACATGTCAGTGAACGACATGTTTGAGCATAAAAGCATAAATAAGCATAAATATTACATACATGTGGTTAAATGCTTTAAAATTAAACTTTACACTAACACACATTAGCTGTTGCACAGAATAGTCAATCAGTTCTTGCTACTGTACAATGATGCATCCGGTCCCGTGGCCATATAGCATAGCGCCCCCGCAACCCGGAGCAGCAGCATCTTTTTTCAATTTCTCTAAATAAAAACTTGACATAACCAAGTGAGTGTGGCCTCCTCCAGAAAAAACAACAGCAAAGAAAAAAAAAAAAAAAAGCACTGCTCCTTTTTTGTGCCGTTGCACAAAGTGCTTCTTGTTGAAAATTCCTGAACTTTTGAAAAAGGCACCATCATGTCACTGCAATCATATGCAGACCAACTTGTGAAAGTGTTGCAAAACCTTTGTTAAAGGTGAAGTTTGTTTTTCCTGTTTCTGCCTATAGTCAGCTGATGACACAAAATCTATCTCACAAGGGGCATGCACCCCCACCCCTGCAACCCCCTCCCCCAAAACAGTAACTAAATAAAATAAAATAAAGACATCTCCAATAGCTGACTGGACAGACTCTATGTTCCTGCTGAGGGTGACAGCATTTTTGCGCTGTACATAATAAGCTAGCCATTAGCCATTTTTGTTGTTACAGAAGCAAATCCTACATGGAACACTTTATAAGAAAGCACTGCGATGAGGTGCTGGGTTGTATTTTTTCTTGGTGCACTCTGTGTTTTTTTTGCCAGGAATAAATAAATAAATACATAAATACACACACCTGGGAATCCCACAATCCCACAGCCGACAGGACTAAAGTTGCAGACTGTGCCCCAGAGACAGTCCAGCACAGATGCAAGTTGGAACAGCATACAATGAAAGGCACAACCAAGTGTTGGGAATTGTGTACAGGAACACCTAATCCATATTCACGATTCCCAACACATCTAAATCTACATCTAAATCTACATAACTGTTGAGGAGGACTACAATAGCACTGCCAGAAATCAATCACTATGTAAATTCCACAATCTTTGCAATGTGTGGCAGCCTTTGCAACTTGTAGCAGCATAAAAACGTACCTTCAAACTGCATTAGCTCAACTGTTAGGACCTGGCCATTTTTAGACCTCAAAAGTTATATTATATAATGACACTCATGTCTGCTGCAGTGAGAGCAATAAAACCAGAAGACTCTCTTAGGCTGCTTTCATGCAGGCAGAATGCTGGCAAACATTTGCAAAATCCACTGCCAACATTAATCAGAATCGCCAGCATTTGAAAATCTGCCTGCCTCAATGCAGAACCAGTCCCCCCTTCAACACCTCACGTGGGCTAACAGTGATGAATAAATTAAACCTGCATCACACAGGACACAACACGTCACCATTTTCAGGATGTGTCAGTTTGTGCGTTGCCTTCTTTCAGCACGTACACTAACGTACGACTTTTTAAAGGGACAAAACAGGAGACAACACAGGTAAGAGATTTAAAAATTTAACAGATTTTTTTAAGCTCATGACAATGGAGCTGATGTGCTACACCTTCTGAATGATGACTATGATTACAGTCACTTATAATTACTGACTGTAATTATGCAATTGTGTCTCTTGCCACTCCCTCTGCAGCTATGGCCACTTCTTGAAGACTTTTGTACTCCACTGTATGAAACACTCAAGAATGGAACAGCCTGGATTTGAAGTGGTGGGTTTCATTGTTTCTCACCTTCTCCAGACTAACACCTGTCCTCTTGACCAGAGCCTGTAGTCTGGCTATCGTTTCATTCTCTCTCAGAAGGAAGGAGTTGAGGGGTGAGGCCAGGTTTCCATTACGCTTGTCAGAGACCACGTCAACAGAGCGGAAGCTCCTGTACTTGGCCTGGCTGTCACTGGACTGAAGATTTCCCTCTGGGGACACGTCAAAGGATATGAGAACCTCCGAGATCTCTTGAATGAACTCTAGTTTGTTGGGAAACTGGGGTAATTCCTCTGGTAGCTCAATGAAATGGTTGTCAATGTCCACAAAACACAAGTTTGCCTAAAACAAGACAGAACCATGACATTTTTAATTAAAACCTCAGCATAGTTAGCTAAAAGATAAGAGGGAAAAAAGGTCTAAATTCCATAAACAGTACAAATACTCTACATACAAGTCTGACAGGCCTAACAAATCCAATTAACACTGTTATAGTGTCTATGAAAACAAGTTGTTACTGTTTATAAAACAACAAAAATGACAATAACAACGACAGATAGACACCGGGATATTTTCAAAATGAAATCCCTTCATGTCTACGCAGCAGCATGCAATGCAGTCTTAACTTAAACAAGGTGGCCTGAAAAAAGCAAACTTGAAGATTTAGATCCTCCTTTGCAGTTAAAAAAAAAAACAAACAAACTAGAAAACACAAAGTTAAGAGCAAAGGCTTAGACATACTGACAGAGACCAATCAATTTATTTCTAAAATGCCAAATCACAACACAAGTCACACCAAGGCACTTCATAAGGGTGGAACCTTGTCCACCTCCTGAGCCAGCACAATGGCAACAATGGTGAGGAAAATCTCCCTCATGGGTTATTATTATTGTTTTTTTTATAGGAAGAAACCTTAAGCAGACCAGACACAGATGGGTGACCATTTACTTTGGCCATACTACAAATAACAAAAATCAGAAAAACAAAGCACAAAAAATAATTGTCAAACATCCAAAGACAGGGATGATGGAACTCACCATCAAAGTACTTATAAACTCCAGTGGTCATAAGCAAACATTTAGACAACATTTTTTTGCAGCTATGCATATTACAAGTACTTGTTTGACTTGTCTAACTTCCAAACTGCTGGCTACAGCTGTGTTTGGCACCGGACATGTGCTCCCATTCATATTAAATGCACATTGCATTTATTGTTAAACTCCAAAAGAAGACGAAAAACAGCAGGGATTCAACTTTCAGGCTGGGTAGACACAAAAACCTGCAGCAACTAGAGACACACAGAGAAGTGCAAAGCTGCTCATGGAACAAGAACCTTTTATGGAGTAATTATTTAAAGACACATGGTTGTGTCAGCTGATTAACACTGGGACTGTTCTCACCACAAACCAAAAGAAAATGTGATCACAGCTGAGTGACTCTAAAGGAAGGATTCATGCTCTAAAATCTTATGCATCAGTGTGAACACACTAGAAAAAAAATATGAATTTTTAAAAATCTAATGAAGATCAATCTATACAGACATTGGAGGATCTACTGTCTCAGTCTCATATCACATCGACCTATTTCATTCCTGTTCCTTAACCACTTGTTCCAATTAAGTATCACAGGGGAGCTGGAGCCTATTCCAGCGGTCACTGGGAGGGATACAATCTGAACAGAACGCGCCTATCAGAAGGCTGCATACAGAAACGCACTCGCACCTGCGGTCAAATTAAAGTTTCCAATTCACCTAACCTGCATGTCTTTGGAAGGGGGAGAAAGTTGGAGCACCCAGAGGGAACCCACGCAAACATGGGGAGAACATGCAAACTCCACACAGAGAGGTCCAGGTCAGAAACAAACCTGCCATCTTCTTGCTGTGAGGCAACAGTGCAAACCACTAAGATACTGTGCCGCCCTCAATGTATTTCAAGACAGTAGATTAAGCAGCAATTTTCATAAGCCCCAACATTGTTACATACACAAAGCAAAAAAAACAAAAAAAAAAAACAAAAAAAACTGACAGTTATTTCTTTGCAAGAAGTGGGACATATAAATCAAGTGAAGCCAAGTTAAACTCAGGAAGACGATGCTGTGTGCATCTGAATAACTACCTCCTGTGGCAGCTCCAGTTTTGTGCGGTCATCCTGTCCGTTGGAATGGAGACCCATAAGATATGGCACAGGGGCATCCAGAAAGTGGAGGAGGGAGGCGGGCAGAATGGGCACATAGACATGCTGCCACTGGAACGGGAACATTAAAGCTGTGATGCTCTCAGCCACAGTCATCAGCCTCTGGTAATCTGTTTAACAAGTAATCAACAGTAAATTAGACATACATCTGTTTGTATGTAATGACTTTGAAAATCACCACCACTGCAAGTCAGGTCTGGAAGCATGCACTGATGATGTGTGCCATGAGCCTGGTTCTGCTGGAGGTTTCTTCCTGTTAAAAGGGAGTTTTTCCTTCCCACTGTCGCCAAGTGCTTGCTCACAGGGGGTCGTTTTGACCGTTGGGGTTTTCCCGTAATTATTGTATGGCTTTGCCTTACAATATAAAGCGCCTTGGGGCAACTGTTGTTGTGATTTGGCGCTATATAAATAAAATTGATTTGATCAAACTTAACCCTGACTCCACCCCCACCCCATACACACCTTTGCGCTGATAAAAGCACAAGCACCAGCCCAGGACCTCCACATCCAGCATGTTCACCTCCAAGATCGTCTGAGACCAGCCACTCGGACAGCTGCTGAAACAATCGGTTTGCATAACCAAAGAATTTCTGCACAAACTGTCAGAAACCGTCTCAGGGAAGCTTATCTGCATGCTCGTCGTCCTCATCGGGGTCTCGACCTGATTCCAGTTCGTCGTCGTAACCGACTTGAGTGGGCAAATGCTCACATTCGCTGGCGTTTGGCAAGTTGAAGAGGTGTTCTCTTCACGGATGAATCCCGGTTCACACTGTCCAGGGCAGATGGCAGACAGCGTGTGTGGCGTCGTGTGGGTGAGCGGTTTTCTGATGTCAATGTTGTGGATCGAGTGGCCCATGGTGGCGGTGGGGTTATGGTATGGGCAGGCGTCTGTTATGGACGAAGAACACAGGTGCATTTTATTGATGGCATTTTGAATGCACAGCGATACCGTGACGAGATCCTGAGGCCCATTGTTGTGCCATACATCCAAGAACATCACCTAATGTTGCAGCAGGATAATGCACGGCCCCATGTTGCAAGGATCTGTACACAATTCTTGGAAGCTGAAAATGTCCCAGTTCTTGCATGGCCGGCATACTCACTGGACATGTCACCCATTGAGCATGTTTGGGATGCTCTGGACCGGTGTATACGACAGCGTGGACCAGTTCCTGCCAATATCCAACAACTTCGCACAGCCATTGAAGAGGAGTGGACCAACATTCCACAGGCCACAATTGACAACCTGATCAACTCTATGCGAAGGAGATATGTTGCACTGCATGAGGCAAATGGTGGTCACACCAGATACTCAATCAATCAATCAATTTTATTTATATAGCGCCAAATCACAAACAGTTGCCCCAAGGCGCTTTATATTGTAAGGCAAGGCCATACAATAATTACGTAAAAACCCCAACGGTCAAAACGACCCCATGTGAGCAAGCACTTGGCGACAGTGGGAAGGATTAACTCCCTTTTAACAGGAAGAAACCTCCAGCAGAACCAGGCTCAGGGAGGGGCAGTCTTCTGCTGGGACTGGTTGGGGCTGAGGGAGAGAACCAGGAAAAAGACTGACTGGTATCCCCCCCCCCAATAAAACAAAACTGCACCTTTCAGAGTGGCCTTTTATTGTGGACAGTCTAAGGCACACCTGTGCACTAATCATGCTGTCTAATCAGCATCTTGGTATGGCACACCTGTGAGGTGGGATGGATTATCTCAGCAAAGGAGAAGTGCTCACTATCACAGATTTAGACTGGTTTGTGAACAATATTTAAGGGAAATGGTGATATTGTGTATGTGGAAAAAGTTTTAGATCTTTGAGTTCATCTCATACAAAATGGGAGCAAAACCAAAAGTGTTGTGTTTATATTTTTGTTGAGTGTAGGTACACTTCAACTATGAGAGACAAAATGAGAGGAAAAAAAAAAAAAAAAAAAAATCCAGAAAATCACATTGTAGGATTTCTAAAGAATTTATTTATAAATTATGGTGGAAAATAAGTATTTGGTCACCCACAAAAAAGCAAGATTTCTGGCTCTCACAGACCTGTAACTTCTTCTTTAAGAAGCTCTTCTGTCCTCCACCTGTTACCTGTATTAATGCCATCTGTTTGAACTCGTTATATGTATAAAAGACACCTGTCCACAGTCTCAAACAGACTCCAAACTCAACCATGGCCAAGACCAAAGAGCTGTCAAAGGACACCAAGAAGAAAACTGTAGATGTGCACCAGGCTGGGAAGAGTGAATCTACAATAGTCAAGCAGGTTGGTGTGAATAAATCAACTGTGGGAGCAATTGTAAGAAAATGGAAGACATACAAGACCACTGATAATCTCCCTCGATCTGGGGCTCCACACAAGATGTTATCCCATGGGGTCAAAATGATCATGAGAACGGTGAGCAAAAATCCCAGAACTACACGGAGGGACCTGATGAATGAACTGCAGAGAGCTGGGACCAAAGTAGCAAAGGCTACACACTACGCACAGAGGGACTCAAATCCTGCAGTGCCAGGCGTGTCCCCCTGCTTAAGCCAGTACGTGTCCAGGCCCGTCTGAAGTTTGCCAGAGAGCATATGGATGATCCAGAAGAGGATTGGGAGAATATTATGTGGTCAGATGAAACCAAAGTAGAACATTTTGGTAAAAACTCAACTCGTTGTGTTTGGAGGAAGAAGAATGCTGAGTTGCATTCCAAGAACACCATATCTACTATGAAGCATGGGGGTGGAAATATCATGCTTTGGTGCTGTTTTTCTGCAAAGGGGACAGGACGACTGATCCGTGTTAAGGGAAGAATGAATCGTGAGATTTTAAGCCAAAACCTCCTTCCATCAGTGAGAGCATTGAAGATGCAACGTGGCTGGGTCTTCCAACATGACAACAATCCCAAACACACCGCTTGGGCAATGAAGGAGTGGCTCCGTAAAAAAAACATTTCAAGGTCCTGGAGTGGCCAAGCCAGTCTCCAGATGTCAAACCCATAGAAAAGTTGTTGAGGGAGTTGAAAGTCCATGTTGCCCAGCGACAGCCCAAAAACATCACTGCTCTAGAGGAGATCTGCATGGAGGAAAGGGCCAAAATACCAGTTACAGTGTGTGCAAACCTGGTGAAGACTTACAGGAAATGGTTGACCTCTGTCATTGTCAACAAAGATTATGTTAACAAGTACTGAGTTGAACTTTTGTTATTGACCAAATATTTATTTTCCACCATAGTTTACAAATAAATTCTTTAAAAATCCTACAATGTGATTTCCTGGATTTTTTTTCCCCTCATTTTGTCTCTCGCAGTTGAAGTGTACCTATGTTGAAAATTACAGACCTCTCTGATCTTTCTAAGTAGGAGAACTTGCACAATCAGGGACTGATTAAATACTTTTTTGCCCCACTGTATACGATCAAAATACTCACTTGCCTAAAGCAGTGTGGATATTTCTGGTACAGATTTTGCTTACAAGAAGGAGCATTTTCACATGCAGTCACAAAACTGTGGGATTTATGAAACCTGAGTCATATGCAACTGTAAAAGTTTTTTTTCCCCCCCACGATATTACCCCTTTACAGGCTTCTTCAAAAGTGGACACTTTACCTTAATTTAAAAAAGAAAGAAGTTGATGTGTTTTGCAGCCTTCGGGACATTGTCAAACATTGCACAGTCAATTGTCAATTGCAATAGGACTTTGTACATTTATTTACACACACGTACTTATTTTTTAGACTGGTTGCTGCTTTACCAAAGTATGTGAATACTTTATGAGTCATTCAGCTCTTTTCTCTATATGACTGATACTTTGAAATGTGGGTGTCTGAGCCCTTTTGATCTTTTTGGCTTTGATTTGTTGTGTGTGAGAAAACAAAGCTGTTCTGGTATCATTTCAGGTCACAGCTCAGTCTCATTTTCAGGTCCCCTCAAGTTCTCTGCTTTGCATGCTGCTTCCTTTGAAGGATCCAGTCTCTGAGATGTGACCCAGCTGCAGTCAGCTGCACTGAAATTCTTGCGACGTGACTTCATGCAGCAACACTCCATGCACAGTTTCACACTTGAGTCAACGGATACACATGTAAACTGTTGTCCAGTTGGCATTCTTGCTCTATCCTTGTTGACAGTCACTGTACATTCAGGAACAGCTCTTTCTGTTACGGTGCCAAAACAAATTCAATTCCTCCATTTGGTCATATGCTGGTAAAACAGAAGTTACTTGACCCACATCTACGTCTCTTGTAATCAGTTTCTTCTCATTGTTTCCTCTTGTAAATTGGGGACAAAAAAATGTAATAATCATAATATTAATAAGTAATTCTGTGGAGTAGTTTGATCCACTTCATCTTAACAGCCACCAAGCATAAACTAAAGGGAAGCCTCTTTGGTTTACAGTGAAAATCAGAACACATAACATTGAAAGCACAGGTGGTGTGGTTAGGAAACATAAGCAACAGGTGATACTGACAGAGCTGTCCCCCTTATTGTTAGGTATAAAACCATATACGCAAGTGGTTGTGAAAGTTCCAAAGGCACTAACATCAATTTGTTGTGCGTTAATGTGTGCATTAATTTAGCCAGATTCAACTGGCTTTGTCCTGGATTAAGCGGAATTTCTACCTTCACAACTTTGGCACGACCCACGCCGAACCCTAACTTGATCTATGGATGTACACAAGATTTTACACTCAAACTTTTGGAACTTTGGTCAAAGCAATAAAAAAAAATAAATAAATGAATAAAAATTGCCAAATCCACAAAAGGATCCCTGACTTCATTCCCAGTTAACAAATACACTAGTGTTTTTAGTTAAAATAATGTGCATTTTTTAAATCAACAAGAGAGAACACTTTCACTCAGCATAACAACAACGTAAAGATGTGGATTATTGGTCCCCCAGCAAGGTCTGTACGACTGTGTGTGCTGAACATGTGAAGATGGTTTAGTGTTTCTTTATAACACGAAGAATTTATAATTCATGACCATGGTGATGAAAAAATATCATA
The DNA here is from genome assembly GCF_902500255.1 of Thalassophryne amazonica. Lineage (NCBI taxonomy): Eukaryota > Metazoa > Chordata > Actinopteri > Batrachoidiformes > Batrachoididae > Thalassophryne > Thalassophryne amazonica. Next base: position 103,396,895 of record NC_047104.1, on the reverse strand, counting down.
ATCTTAGCATAATTTATTAATAAGCTAAATATCATTGAAAACGTCAGTGAACCCTTACTAACGACTGATAAAAGTTGGATAAAGGCCAGCTTTCTCTATATTGTGATGTAAAAGGTCTGTCTTTATGCTTAATTTATCACCTCATTCCCTGACTCATTCCCTCATTGCTCTGCAATGCAAGGTGAATTTCAAGCCGAATAAGCCTATTATTTAAGAATAACTTCTTTTTTACTACCACAGTCATATTAAAACACTGTTAGGAATAAAACAATGTACTCTACTGGAACAGCTTGTTGCCATCCAGGACCCAAGATGGTTCCATAATGCGATGGGTTGCAATGATGCATGATGCACCACTGATGTGGTGCTCAAAAGTCACTAAAAAAAACAACACAAATTAATAATATGATATTGCCAATATGATCAAAATTTGCATCGTCTGGGAAGAATTTGAATTTCAACCCAAGTGAATCAAAATTCAAGCAATTGGACGGCATGACCTACTTTTTGTAGTGATGGGATACACCACATGGGGGTTTCCCCCAAGATGCGCAAGGATGCTGGGAAGGACGCTGTGACTGCCAATCTGAGTACAGAAAGGTAGTGTGATGTCAGCTGGCTACTCACTCTGAAAAATAAACCACGATTGAGGAAAACATGCCGAAACAGCATAAATCTAATATGTGTCTCATATATTCTGTAAATGTTAGCAATAGCTAAAACACTGCTAAATCTAAAAAAAAAATGCTGTTTTTGAAAGCAGATAACACCTCTGAAGTGATTTACAAGACATCTTAGAGATGCTAGCATGCACGCCCCATGAACGGTCAGGTCACAGGTAATCTCAAAGCCTCTTGCAATGCGCAGACACGCTTCTTCCCACAGTTCATCTGCATGACGATGTTAGAAGGAAAAGACAATATTTAACAAGAAATTCCCCCCAGGTAAAAATGTTCCCTTCATTAAAATGATCTGTAATTTTGCAGCATGTGACAAAAACAAAGATATTATAATGCTTGGCTTTCAGTTGAAACTAAATTGTCAGTTCTGTGAAATTAGAAAGGCTGTACAGCTTTTTAGCCTTTTAAACATTATTCATGATCAATGCCTAACATCAAATGACATAACATAAAATTTTGATCATGTTTAACTTAGCTTAAACTGGCTCAAAGTGTATCCCTTACAATATATGTCTTGATTTATTTTGATTTTATTCCACTTCACACAGGCCCATTGATGTCTGAGAAGTGCCCATCATATGGAGATAAAAGCCCAATTCTTCAGGCAATGAGGGCCGTTAGGCCACACCACCCTTTTGAAATATGAATCAGTGCGTCGCTAAAATGTTTACTTTCAAACTGCATTATGTCATGTTATCTTGGCAAGGACTTATTGCTAAAAGTACACAAAATAAATGGTAGGGGAAACCTTGGTTTATGCTACGAGGGGCGATTGAGAAGTTTTGAGCCTCACCCAGAAAAAGCAGGGTGTGGTTCTCTATCTTCTGCATTCTGAGAAAGAAACGCTTCTCGAGAATGTGTGAAATCTTTACTTACTGGGTGCAATGTTGAGAAATGTTGGTTTCTCGGTATGCAGAAGAAAAAAATATTGGTCGATATATCGGCATATCGGATTTAAGAATCAAATAATGGAATTTGCCACAAGTGAAGGACTTCAAGTACCCCGGGGTCTTGTTCATGAGTGAGGGGACAATAGAACATGAGTTAAGCCAAAAGGCGAAGCTCTCGATCTACTGGTCAATCAATCTACATTCCTACTAACACCTATGATCATGAGGGTTGGGTTGTGACCGAAACAACTAGATCACAGGTACAAGCGGCCAAAATGGGCTCCCTCAGGACGGTGGCTGGTGTCTCCCTTAGAGATCAGGTGAGAAGCCCAGTCATTTGTGAGGGTCTTGCAGTAGAGCCGCCTCTCCTTTGCATTGAAAGGAGCCAGCTGAGGTGGTTCAGGCATCTGGTAAGGATGCCCCCGGGCACCTCCCTAGAGAGGTATTCCAGGCATGTCCAGCTGGGAGAAGACCCTGGGGAAGCCCAAGGACTAGGTGGAGAGATTATATCTTCACACTGGCCTGGGAATGCCTCAGTATCACTCAGTCAGGGGTGGTTAATGTGGCCCAGGAAAGAGACGTTTGCCCCAATGACCCGATCCCAAATAAGCGGTTGAAGATGTATGTATGTATAATGGAATCTGTTTTTAAAATCCTGAAACAGTCAGGTTCTAGTTGTTAGCTGTTTATTTTTGACAAGTAATTTGTGACTGTAGTCACAGCTTTTATGTGATTATTTTAAAAGTAGGCTATCTTGTATTGCTTTGTTAAGGCAGATAAATATAAATATTTTTTGGACAATTGAATGTTTACATCTTTATTCTTTTTTTTTTGTAAAAGTATTCAAAAGGTTGAAATAATAAACATTCTGGTTTATTCAGGCTTCAGTCACTTTCCTCTTCAAACGGGCAGTATTATCAAATTGTATATTGCGAACAAAGCAAGTATCGAAATCAACCAATATGGGGCTAGATTATATTTTTTGCCATATCACCCAACCATACTGAACTTTCTAATCCAATGCAAATATTAATGTCCTGTGGTAAAATTACATTTCTCCACTTCCTCATAAAAAATGAATCACGTCTGAATAGGCCTAAAGGCTACAAAAAGAAACTTGTCATTCATGCATTACTTCTTTATGAACACTCGCTAAGAGTGTGTTTGTTCAAATCAGCAGAATGAACTCCTATCCTGCTATTTTTGCATATTAAATATACAGTCATCTCCCTATTTGAAGAACATCCCTCGCCTCCATGGTTTTTTCCCCCCTCAGTCATTCTCTGTGGAAAAACTCTAGGCCTAAACTCCACAACGCCCTGCACACAATCTGCAGTGATGAGCTTTCTAATGCAGGGGGAGAGGGATGATGTCACTTCCAACCAATAATCACCCTGCATCACAGCTATCCTCCCCATCTCAGCGTTCCCTAGCAACAGCAGAGCTTTCCCCCCCTTAAGAGCTTGTCCCTCGACCCCTAGTGTTTTGTAAACCATTTGCCGTCTCTTGCCAGTGTAATGGAGCCAATCACCACAGCAGCTCCAGCATCCTTAAAGAACATCCTTATTCCTTACCTTCTCTGCAAAAGCACTCTGCTAGTCAGTGACACTGCAGCATGTTCCGACGGTATATATTCTTCGGAATAATTAAAAATCAGCTGTGGTACAGATGAAATGAGTTCTTTAGCTTTGGGTATCTTAGTACAAAAACAAAACTATAATAAAGAATTCTTATAGAATTAACTAACAGCCTTGACGTGATTAAAGATAAGTCACAGGGAAGCTGCATGGACAGGATTTCCCACGCAAAAACCCGTGGCACCCTGACAGCAGGCACAACCTATGACTGGTGAGGGAACATTTACACAAGCTGGGACTCAACCCACATCCATGGATTATGTAACCTCCTCCATCATGTCATTACAAAGCTACCATTACAGAATTTGTATAAAAATCCATCATTTTAATTGGTAAATGGACTGCATTTATATAGCGCCCATCTACATCAGAAGCTCCAAGTGCTTTACAATTATGCCTCACATTCACCCATTCTCACAGACACACTCACACACTGATGTCAGGCTGCTGCCATGCAAGGCGCCAACTACACACCGGGACCAACTCTGGGATTAAGGACCCTGCCCAAGGGCCCTTAGTGATTTTCCGGTCTGGCTGGGTTTTGAACCGAGGATCTGCTGATCTGAAGCCCAACGCTTAACCACTAAACCATCACCTCCCCTAAAATATTAACTATGCCTGAGTCACAAACTGAGAGAGTCTGAAAACACACAGTTAAACCAGTTTACTTATGTGTAAAGTGCTACGATAAGAACCTTACATCACATATGCCATCCGTTAGAGACACACCTGGTGCCTATCTGTAGAGAGTGAGTTATATTTATTTATAAGGAGTGTCACAATATATGTATTTGTATTGAACCGTACGGTACGCATGTGATGATTCGCAGCGCAGAACCGTCCCCCCAGTTTCATGATCTGTGCAGGAAGGCGGGATCTTTCTCCCCCTTCAGTGCAGGAGGCGTGGCCACACCAGCAACAGCCTGCTGTGTCGAAGTCGAACAGAGTCGAACCAAATAGTCTCACTGTGTGCAATGTCCATTGCACTCTATTAGAAGGAAATTCAAGACAAATGAAAAAAAAAAAAAAAAAAAAGACAATAAAACAGCGCGATGCACAGTAAATTCATCCCAGTGTGAATGATAAGCAATGGAATCCAATTTCTAAACGTTTAATAAAAAAAAAAAAGTTTACATTTACACTTTGTCTCAGTGTCGGTGGCAGTCGACACCGTTCATGCCTGATTAACGCTACAGTATCTAAAAACCAAACTCATACCAAACTATGACATTTAACCACAAATATGAACTGAATCTCATATATATATATATATATAATTTTTTTTTAATACTAATTTGTGAGTCTTGCTTTCTGGGTGAAGACATGAATCAGAACCACATGTAGGCCAGACTTTCTAAAGTTTCATATTTATGCTTTTGTAAATACACAGAGACATGATCCTTTTAGAGTTTTTGCTCTTCTGAATTATTATGCAGAATTTTGATGTGAGCCTGACCTTTATCTCTCCTTTCCTTTACATAATGAAATCAATCAAATCACTATGTGAACAAGATGCACAAGAAATTGATGCATAACTGATGGAACTGGATGCTACCTGCAACTCCACAAGCTGAGCTACTTACGCTGCGAGTAGAGAAGAATCTGCATCTCGAGCAGAGCACAGGTGAAGAGCTGAAGAACATTCTCCACCCCCAGCAGATTAAACATTTCACAGATGGCAAAGTCAAACAGCGGCAGCTCAGATGTGCTTGGCCTCTGGCACACCACGGGCCCATAGATGCCTGAGAACTTGAGAGAACGTCCTGAGGGTGGCTGGGGCACCTCATAGAGAATGTTGTAGATGTAGCTCTCCAGGGGGAGGGGTGGTGGCTGTGGAGAGGTGACAGCATGGTGAAGCTGCTGCAGCACCTTCCTGCAGGCCTGCGCAAAGGCCATGGGTGTTATTAGACAGATGCACTTTGACACATAGAGTGTGTCACGGCTGATGTCATAAGAGTTAAAACGCTGCAGGCGTGAGATTGCAGGAGCGGCGTGGAGCATGGGCCGAGGCTGCGTGTGTTGGTGTCGCTGGTCCTCAGGTCCTTGAGGTGAGGTGGGCGTGTTCAGGATGTCATACTGCTCTGCATTGTGCATGTGGTAAAGGGTCTGCATTGCGCTGCAGATCTGCTTACTGGTCACCTCTTCAAAGAAAGTGAGGGCAAAGCCATAAGTCCGTGAGCCGTCCTCCCTCGTAATGATGAAAGAGTGAAACTGAGGCTCCCGTGAATCAACCTGCGTCCGGAAGGATAGACCCTTTGGCATACAGAGCTAAAGTAGCAAAAGAAGAACAAGAGAAAAACACAAGAGGAAATTAAAACCATATACAGTGGGGGGAGGGTGTTATATGGCCTGATCTTGTATACTGTCTTGGTCAAAGTTAATGGCTGTCCTAAATTTCAAGTCCATCAATCAGAATATCTTTGAAAATAAATGCGAATTAACCAATTTTTGCATAACTACGCGTAAAATATTTAATAAAATGTATTATGTTGCTGAACAAAAAAAAATTAACACATGCACAACAGTGAGCCAATACAAACACAAAACGCACCCCGGGCACAATTATTGGCACTTAGCCATTTAAACTAGGGTGGACTGAGACAACGAAGATGAGGTGTCTTGCCCAAGGACACAGACAGGTAGTATTACCGGAATCAAACACTGATTTACATATGGACAGCCCAAGTCCTTATAGCACTGAGCTACTTCTTTAAGAGTGCATTCCTCCCTTCCAAACATTCTTTTGCACTGTTGGATGTGCATTTTGGGTTGTTGACGTGCTGAAAGACACCATTCCCTCAAACCGTGTGCTCTGATACTGGGATAGGTATTTTTCTCTAAAACGTGTTGCAATCTTCTGATTCCATCATTCCAGTGATATATTCAAGGTCTCCAGTATGCATCCCAACAGCACAATAGAACCTCCACCATGGCGTGCTGTAAGCAGGATGTTCTCTTCCTGATGGGCTTCACTTTGTTTCTTAGAAACAATCTATTGCACTGCATCTCCAAAGAGCTCTGACCACAGAAAATTGTCCCACAAAGATTGTGGCTTTTCTATGAAACCTTTTGCAAGTAATAGCCATGCCTTTTTTGTTCCTGTCTTTGACCTTTGCCTGTGGAACAGAACTTGGTTTAGTGTGATGCGTATGGTACTGGCTGAAACCACCACTAAAGATCACTGCAGGTCAGCCTAGAGCTCTTTACATGTCTTGTATGAGAAGGGAGAGGTTGCATGGGGGATTTTTCGTGGACTTTTTTTTGTTTTTGGGAACGTTATCAGTCATCCTAAGAAAGTTTTACCCCCGAAGTGCTTCATCATCATCATCCTACCAATCAGTTGACATTTAGATTATCACATTGTAGAATGAGTATGTATGACAGTCTGACAAAGTTGTTACAATATCTAACAGGTATCACAACTACTTACAAAAAGAACCCACAACTCAAACTTCTAGATTACTTGTATTTTGAGGTTCATAGTTTTGTATGGTTGCTACAGCTGCTCTAAGCACACCTGATCCCGTCAGCTCTCAGACGTGCAGCAGAGTAGGTCCTGATTAGTGCTGAGCTCAGAGACCACGTCGGTCAACATACATAATTGGAGTTGTGGTGTTATCCGGTGTTAAATTTCATATCAAATACAAATCAAAATCCCAATATGAATCTGTACCAGATCAGCAGTGGTGACCCTGAGCAAACAGGTGCACCCAAAACCAAAAAAGTAGTTTTGTACTGTTCATCAACAACGAAAATTACTCATACTTATTTTACTCATGATTTTGAAGGCGATATCTCTGTCCAGAACACACAGCCATGTCACTTCCCAGACTAGTACAGCATATACAGTGGCTTGCAAAAGTATTCAGCACCTTGGTATTTCATGCATTTTAATCCTCTTCAGCCCAGGCAAAATTAAAATCTTTTTTTTTTTTTTTTAAACACATTTTACAAACTTCATGTCTTGACAGTAGCAAGGGTCCCATTTTGACTTAAATAGGAATTGGTCAGTAATTCATGCAGATGTGATGAATGATATGTGCACAACATAATCATCGGTCTTATCAAACGGTTTCACCATGCAGCAAAGTACAGAGCCACTTCATGATGAAGTGGTACAGAGGAGGGTTTTCTTTCACCAAAACATTAAATCTTGGCTTGCATCTCAGATGTACCTTCTGGCAAATTGTAGCTGAACTTTCAGGTCTTTTTAAGAAAATTCTCCTCTATATCTCTTCATCACGAAGCTGCATGCACGACATGCACTATGCACAATTTCTACAATCACAGCCACAGAAACTTCTAACTTCTTCTGGGTTGTCCGAGTTGTCTTGGTGGCTTTCCTCACTCTTCTCCTTCTTGCACAGTTAGTTTTTGAGAACTGTCTACTGCACACAGATTTACCATAGAGTGCCATACTGTTTGTATTTCTTCATAGCTGATGTAAATAAAGTCCAAGACATATTCTTTGACTTGGAAATGTTCATGTAACCATCTCCTGACTTGTCTGGAAAAAACTGGCCATTAAACTGATTATTTACAGGTACAACCCCAATTCCATTGAAGTTGGGACGTTGTGTAATATGTAAATAAAAACAGGATACAATGATCTGCAAATCCTCTTCAACCAGTATTCAATTGAATAGACCACTAAGACAAGATATTTAATGTTCAAACTGATAAACTTTATTGTTTTTGTGCAAATATTTGCTCATTTTGAAATGGATGCCTGCAACACATTTCAAAAAAGTTGGGACGGGGCAACAAAAGACTGGAAAAGGTGATGAATGCTCAAAGAACACCTAACTGGAAACAGGTGAGTGTCATGATTGGGTATAAAAGGAGCATCCCCAAAGGTCTCAGCTATTCACAAGCATAGATGGGGCAAGGATCACCACTTTGTGAACAACTGTGTGAAAAAAATAGTCCAACAATTTAAGAACAATGCTTCTCAATGTTCAATTGCAAGGAATTTAGGGATTCCATCATCTACAGTCCATAATATAATCAGAAGATTCAGAGAATCTGGAGAACTTTCTATACATATGCGGGAAGGCTGAAAAGCAACACTGAATGCCCGTGACTTTCGATCCCTTAGGTGGCACTGCATTAAAAACCGACATCACTGTGTAAAGGATCTTACCGCGTGGGATCAGGAACACTTCAGAAAACCATTGTCAGTTAACACAGTTCATCGCTACATCTACAAATGCAAGTTAAAACCCTACCATGCAAAGTGAAAGCCATACATCAACAACATCCAGAAATGCCACCGCCTTCTCTGTGCCCGAGCTCATTTGAAATGGACAGACGCAATGTGGAAAAGTGTGCTGTGGTCTGATGAGTCCATGTTTCAAATTGTTTTTGGAATTCATGGACTGTGTCCTCCAGACAAAAGAGGAAAAAGACTGTTACCAGTGCAAACTTCAAAAATCAACATCTGTGATTTCATGGGGGTGTGTTAGTGCCCTTTTATACCCAATCATGACACTCACCTGTTTCCAATTACGTGTTCTTTGAGCATTAATCAACTTTCCCAGTCTTTTGTTGCCCTGTCCCAACTTTTTTGAAATGTGTTGCAGGCAACCATTTCAAAATGAGCAAATATTTGCACAAAAACAAAAAAGTCTATCAGTTTGAACATTAAATATCCTGTCTTTGTGGTGTATTCAATTGAACACTGGTTGAAGAGGATTTGCAAATCAGTGTATTCTGTTTTGTATTTACATTTTACACAATGTCCCAACTTCATTGGAATTGGGGTTGTATTATACCAAATTATTATACCAAATTACTTATGTGACCCATCATATTGGCTTTTATATTTGGAATTAATTTATATCAAGTTGTAGAGATTTATTTTCAGTTTGAGTCTAAGGAAGATAATTTTAGAAATTTTTATGTTGAGAAACCCGATTTACTTTTTGTATCTGAAATGCCATAAACAAATGAAAATGCATGAAATACCAAGGGGCTGAATACTTTTGCAGGCCACTGTATTTAGAGATATGGAATTGAATATCAGGGGTGCCAATAATTCTGACCAGGAGTGTATTTGTTACTGAAAATTGTGCATGCTTTGTATTCTACTCCTAGAAGATATGAGAAAAAATATAGAGATAGTATAGAGTATAGAGATCTTACCATGCCAACTGCATCCTGGTCAAATGGATTCCACTCAACATTCTCTGGATAATGTGCTAGAACTTTGGATTTAAAGGTTCTCCGCAGTGGACTCTGCTCAAAATTCTCACCTGAAAGTGAGGAAAAACAGAGAGCAACAGCAGAAATGAAAAAAAAAAAAAAAAAATGGAGGAGTAGAAGAACATTGACTCCTTGTCAGAAGCAGTCTCAGGGTGCCAGGCACAACTCCAGCAAGAACAGCATGTCAGCGGATTTGACTCGACAGGAAGAATGTATTGCAACACAAAGCTGTCTTCTGCAAGCTACTCCACAAATAATGTAAAACAATCACAATAAAAAGAGTAAAATTGTGCTACATCAGTTTATAAAAAAAAAATAAATAAAAAGAAGGTTAACTTTCGGAAAAGACAGCGTTAATGGCAACACCAAGCAACACAGAAAATAATCAAAGCTTTTCAGTGAAGTTGATTTTAACCCAGAGTGAAGCAGAAGTAATGCACAAACACCAAGGCAATACTGAAGTCGTTCAGAGTGTCGGGGGGAAAAAGAATAAACATCAACCAAAGCAAGGCCAGTCCAGGCAGCGGTGGGTGCATGTCTGTGTGCCAGTGACAGAAGCAGTGATTGTCAGCTCGCCGTTTGGTTTCTGCTAAAGGGTGTGAGGGAGAGGGGAGAAGGAAAAGGCCAAAGAAGAAGCAAGAAATCATATGTGCAAAAACAGAAAGAGAAACTCCCCACACCTTTGCACAACATAACTGTCAAACTTAGAATTTGATTTGAGGAATGCGGGCTGCTGTGTGTGTGTGTGTGGGGGGGGGGGGGGGAGAAAACAGTGCTGGGTTAGAGGTCAAAGGGTTAAAGCTCAGCATAGATTGGCAGGAGTTTGGGGGGGGGGGTGCACGGTCGCAAGGTTACCTTCATTTGCCCTTGTCAATTTTCCACTGGCCCCGTCTCTGAACTTAGTAGCTTGTATATACTGGCATAAAGCTACACAACAAATAAAACAAAACAAAAAAAAAATTACATCATTAAAAGCTTGGCTTTGGGTGGATAAGGGCATCACTTGGCAGCATGTGCACTCTCTGCCTGACAGTTCTGTTCACAAACTCTGCCGTGCGCAGACACAGGGACAACGGCTTCTGTCAGGTGGACTTGCTAACTCTGTGCAGCTGCCAAGACACAGCAATTATACAGTTTCCTCTACGTCTGTGGAACACAATCTACGCAACTGATCTTTGTATTGTAGTTTCTACATGCATGGAGCCAATTTAATTTGAAACACTGTTCCCTTTTAAATTGGATGCATCTTTGTACGTACTTACAGTGACACGACCTGCCCAACAGCAGCCTACATCAAGGGCTGCGCACACAGACTCACATACCAAATCCAGATTCTTGCTAATGTTTTATCACTGAGCAAGTGCATGCTTTGCAAACGTTTCTATGTAGGCTCTCAGTTGTCCAGGTGGTTTCCATAGTAGAGAAGCTTGAATCTTTGACTGGACTGGGTTGCTTGACGTGAGGACGTTTCGCTTCAAATCACAGAAGCGTCCTCAACTAAAATTCTTGCTCTGGTAGTCTGACTTCTGTCTTGACTCTTGTAGAGAAGAATAAACCAGAAGCCAACAAAAGCTGGAGTTTTTAATCTAACCAGACCCCTCCTACCGAGAGGCCGACTGCTATAGACTAGTGACTAAACAATAGCTCTAATTAGCACCTATTGTGCTCTAGTTAGCACTCTCCTAATGATGGGATGGAAGCCTCCCCTGATGGCTCCCTTGACAGCTCTCCTGATGATGTGAATGACTCATTACCATGAACAAAAGACTGAAACTGCTTTGACCTGAGTACCCCATTGTAAACAGGGGACAAAGCGTGTCTGAGACCCGCACCCCGGTTAAGGCTGGGTTTCAACTGTTTTACAAAGAATGCTTTCTTGACACCTCTCTCAAACCATTTCTTCTCTCTGGCTAAGATTTTAACTTCCTTGTCCTCAAACGTGTGGTTAGTGTCTTTCAGGTGGAGATGAACTGCAGACTGAGGTCCACTGGTGACCTCTCTGCGGTGCTGGTATAGCCTCTTGTTTAAAGGTTGCTTAGTCTCACCTATGTAGTGTTCATTACAGTTTTCCTGACATCTGATATAATACACTACATTGCTCTGTTTGTAACTAGGGATCCTGTCCTTAGGGTGAACTAATTTCTGTCTCAAGCTCGGGGTGATCAGGACTCTTCAACACAGAGCCCTACAGGTGCCCACAACTGCAGAGGGAAGGGCTAAAGAACAACAACTTGTACGGAAAGCCCTCACAGTATGTGGGTACCCACGATGGTCCCTGGACAAAGTGCAGAAGTCCCAGAAAACAAAGAGACCAGATAGACAGGAGACAGAGACAAGAAGAAGAGGAGTGTGTCTCCCTTATTTAGCAGGAGTAGGGGAAAAAAACTACAGAGGATCTTCAGACATCACAAAATCCCAGTTTACTTTAAACCGGTTAACACCTTGAGACAGAAATTAGTTCACCCTAAGGACAGGATCCCTAGTTACAAACAGAGCAATGTAGTGTATTATATCAGATGTCAGGAAAACTGTAATGAACACTACATAGGTGAGACTAAGCAATCTTTAAACAAGAGGCTATACCAGCACCGCAGAGAGGTCGCCAGTGGACCTCAGTCTGCAGTTCATCTCCACCTGAAAGACACTAACCACACGTTTGAGGACAAGGAAGTTAAAATCTTAGCCAGAGAGAAGAAATGGTTTGAGAGAGGTGTCAAGAAAGCATTCTTTGTAAAACAGTTGAAACCCAGCCTTAACCAGGGGGCGGGTCTCAGACACACTTTATCCCCGGTTTACAATGGGGTACTCAGGTCAAAGCAGTTTCAGTCTTTTGTTCATGGTAATGAGTCATTCACGTCATCAGGAGAGTCGTCAAGGGAGCCATCAGGGGAAGCTTCCATCCCATCATTAGGAGAGTGCTAACTAGAGCACAATAGGTGCTAATTAGAACTATTGTTTAGTCACTAGTCTATAGCAGTCGGCCTCTCAGTAGGAGGGGTCTGGTTAGGTTAAAAACTCAAGCTTTTGTTGGCTTCTGGTTTATTCTTCTCTACAAGAGTCAAGACAGAAGTCAGACTACCAGAGCAAGAATTGTAGCTGAGGAAGCTTCTGTGATTTGAAGCGAAACGTCCTCATGTCAAGCAACCCAGTCCAGTCGAAGATTCAAGCTTCTCTACTATGTTTTGCAAAAAAAAAAAAAAAAAAAAAGGATTGATAAGATTTTAATAGATACCAGTACCATTATCAATTGCGCCTTTTCCCTTTTCAATTCCTGGTTACTTTTCTCTGTGTAAAAATGACCAACAGATGTTTTCAGTTTCAATGCAGCTGTTTTCCTGGTTGTTAGACCCAGAGTTTCATGCCTGTGATATGAATTGTCAGTAATGTCAGCATTAAGGAGAGGAACTGATACAAGGTTGACGCATAAAAATCTGAAACCAATTCAAGTAGAACAGGTTCTTGAGGTGCGCCCCTAATCAAACATAAAGTCAGAAAAACATTTTCCAATATACAGTACCTGGCAAGAGAGAAGATGTAAAGCTTATATCAATCAGTAAATCAACTGTACTCACATAGCATGAGTGACATCCTCATAATGTAAAGACGTCATGAAATGACGTCGCAACGTATCCCAAAAAAATAAATAAATAAATTCCAGGACATGTCCACCACCAATAGGGCTGTTGGGGGTTTTCCCGCCTCCCGGTCATTTAATGTGGGGAGCAAACTCAGAAGACTCAAAGACTGACAGGAAACAAAGTTCAATTTTAGATTCATATTAAAAGATGCCTTCACCGAACAAGCTGCCGTCACCCTGCGCTCTATCTACATCTTCCGCCTGCTCTTGAGTCCGCACCCAGGTGGGTGGGCCGTTACCCTACATGTGGATCAGTAAAGCTATGTGATTGGATGAGAAACTGTTGCATCTGACATTTATATGCAGTGACTGCTCACATTGCATATCCAAAATGGTATATGGTATGCGCCATATCAAAACTGTGTTTTGCCTGTGTAGCGTGGTAAGCAAAAGACAGTATGTTATGTATTCATAGCGTTCGTCGCCCCAGAGGAGATATGAAGTTATCAAATAGGCCAAGGCCAGGGTCATGAGACATACTGTCCAACAGGGCAAAAGAATGTTAAAGCAATTACCAATCACTTTTTCAAGTGGTACAACTGACTTCATGAGAATGGTACGAAAACATGATGAACTGTCATTATAGCCCCCCCAAAAACATTATGTGGGTGTGCATCATCCCTCCAATGCCTTTCATAGTACTAGTGTACTTTTCATTGAACAAAAAAGAAAAAACTAAATGTACGCTCCACTTTTGCTTGATTTCTGTTGTAGCCAACACTGCAGTTAGGTCATTCATTAATGTTTGTCTTAAATTAAAGGTTGACATACAGCCAAAGTTGCAGGTGCACTAGCAGCAAAAACAAGTTTGACATTAAAATGCAAATGGCATTTTACAGTAGTAATCGTATATTTTTCATGTACAAGGGACATTTCAATGAGACTACAGTTCCAGTCTACCATCAGGTAATGGGGTAACGGTTCATATTCGACCTGCCACCATTCCGCATGCATGTGAATCTTGGATTAATTGGAAAGTTTGTGAGTGTAATACAGTGTCATTGTGACTTGTTTTTAAAGTGATAACTGCATTAATGTTGATGCAGTTGCAGTAAAAATCACATTCTGAGAAGTTAATGCAGCTGCACATGCACATCCTGCAGCCATGAATGCAACCTGTAACAAATAGCCTTGCGTTTCACATGCGTCTGAATTCAAAAAGACAGAATCTTTCAAAAATGGAAGCAGTTGAGGACAAAGTGTCCGTTGTCTTTTCCCTGCGCAGCTGTGAGCCCTACTGAGTAAATCGAGCATTGCATTCAAAGTGAAGGTGTAGTCAAGGTAGCTGGAAGTCCAAAGCTCCAGAAAATAACATGAATTCCAAACTTTTTCTGAGCATCTGCTTGACAGGACCATTGATCTGAATGAATAAGCGAAGTCACTATCTCAGCAGGAGCATGCGCAGTGTGGCAAAAGGTCCTGCTGGATCTTCCAATGTTTTACAGGCTTCAAATTTGTGGTATATTAAAATATCATGAAAATATTAAAAGGTTGGGTGTCTATGCTTCCATTCTTAGCATATTTAGTGTGAACTAGTTGTAGACTTACTGAGGGCCCCTTCACACATAGCACGATTGAAGTCGACTAGCACGTCTCGTACAGCTGTCGCCACAACATTCACACACACAAGCGGCCGAAAGACAGTGCGTGCTCTGCACGTGCTCAATCGATCCCCCTCTCGGCAGGTGTCGGCCAAATGCCAGGTGTCACACGAACATCTAACACTGCTCACTGCACACTTAGAAAAGGTGGGGAAATTTGCCCACCTGGTACGATAGCAAACAGCAGGCGATCACATTCGACCTGTCTGTGAAAAGTGTCTAATTGCAACACAAGTGTGGCGTAACCTAGCAACACACATGGGTGCAACTGTGCCCACCCCCCCCCCCCCCCCACACACACACACACACACAAATGGTGTGTGGTGTGTTTTCATCAACTGCCCTCCTCCCCCCAACACAAGTGGCTTGTGGAGTGCGATCACTTTACTGTGGACACTAGCACATGCCAGCTGACCCGACTGACTGACTGCTGGATGTGACCGTGCACGCAAGGTCCTACATTACAACACAAACAAAAATACGCTATAACAAATGCAGTTTTGTCAGTTATTATGGTGCGTTTTAAAAATCATCTTAAAAAAAAAAAAATGTATCTCCTTGTTGAATTTAGCCATTTTTCGCCCCGGTAATAAGACAGTGACTGTAAGTGCAGTGGTAAAGTTTCCATCTGGTAAGCTGAGCTTTTGTCAACTGCAGGTTCGAATCCCGCGAGTGGCATTTATTTTTTATTTAACTGCAGGGCACTGTATTGTGTCCCCTTTTATTTATTATTCATATCAACCCAGTTATTTTCACAAATTATACAGCTGGGAATAAAGATAGCAATAAATTAAAACATACTGCTTCAGCTGACCGGCACGTCAGCGCACCGCAAAGCTGCTGAATAACACAGTGTGTAACACAATGGTATGTTTACCACTGTGTTACATCACCTTTCCTTCTAACAACACTCAATAAGCGTTTGGGAACTGAGGACACTAACTGTTGAAGCTTTGTAGTGGAATTCTTTCCCATTCTTGCTTGATGTACGACTTCAGTTGTTCAACAGTCCGGGGGCTCTGTTGTCGCATTTTGCACTTCATAATGCGTCACACATTTTCAATGGGCAACAGGTAAGGACTGCAGGCAGGCCAGTCTAGTACCCGCACTCTTTTACTACGAAGCCATGCTGTTATAACACGTGCAGAATGTGGCTTGGCATTGTCTTGCTGAAATAAGCAGGGACGCCCCTGAAAAAGACATTGCTTGGATGGCAGCATGTGTTGCTCCAAAACCTGGATGAACCTTTCAGCATTGATGGTGCCATCACAGATGTGTAAGTTGCCCATACCATGGGCACTAACACACCCCCATACCATCACAGATGCTGGCTTTTAAACTTTGCTCTGGTAACAATCTGGATGGTCTTTTTCCTCTTTTGTCCAGAGGACACGACGTCCATGATTTCCAAAAACAATTTGAAATGTGGACTCATCAGACAACACCACACCACACCTTTCCACTTTGCGTCTGTCCATTTCAAATGAGCTCGGGCCCAGTGAAGGCGATGGCGTTTCTGGATGTTGTTGATGTATGGCTTTCACTTTGCATGGTAGAGTTTAACTTGCACTTGTCGATGTAGCGACAAACTGTGTTAATTGACAATGATTTTCTGAAGTGTTCCTGAGCCCAAGCAGTAAGATCCTTTACACAATGATGTTGGGTTTGAATGTAGTGCCGCCTGAGGGATCGAAGGTCACGGGCATCCAATGTTGGTTTTCGGCCTTGCCGCTTACGTGTAGAAAGTTCTCCAGATGATGATGACGATGATGGAAACCCTAAATTGCAATTGAATGTTGAGAAACATTGTTCTTAAACTGTTGGACTATTTTTTCACACAGTTGTTCACAAAGTGGTGATCCTCACCCAATCTTTGCTTGTGAATGGTTCATGACACTTACCTGTTTCCAATTAGGTGTTCTTTGAGCATTCATCAACTTTCCCAGTCTTTTGTTGCCCCGTCCCAACTTTTTTGAAATGTTTTGCAGGCATCCATTTCAAAATGAGCAAATACTTGCACAAATACAAAAAAAAGTATCGGTTTCAACATTAGATATGTTGTCTTTGCAGTGTATTCAACTGAATACTGGTTGAAGATGATTTGCAAATCATTGTATTCTGTTTTTTATTTACATTTTACACAACGTCCCAACTTCATTGGAATTGGGGTTGTGTATATACATACATACACACACACACATATACAGGGGCGCACATAACTGGTACTTATGTTGCTTGTGTGTGCTAAAAATAAATGATGCGCATTAGAAAACACAAAGGAAGCACTTCATAGTAGGAAAACAATGACAGATTGTAGGAAAAGTGTTTCCCTCCATCTGCTGTGCATCAATGACTTTTAGCACACGAGTACCAGTTATGTGCTCCCCTGTACACACACACACACACACATATATATGTGATTAATGCGCTTGGTTTTAGTGCAAAAGGTTCCAGGTTCAAATCCCACCCCTGCCACATTTCTCCATGTAATGTGGAGTTGCGTCAGGAAGGGCATCCGGCGTAAAACCTGTGCCAATGTATGTCTGTCTCTTGAACATCACGGGTATCACTGGAACCCTCAACCGCTTGGTCAGTCACCATCCACATCAACAAAAATGACCTCTAAGCAAAGACCCAGCCACATCTTCCACTGAAAAAAGCCATGCTATTTTCAAGCCAGACT
This sequence comes from Thalassophryne amazonica, assembly GCF_902500255.1. Taxonomy (NCBI): domain Eukaryota; kingdom Metazoa; phylum Chordata; class Actinopteri; order Batrachoidiformes; family Batrachoididae; genus Thalassophryne; species Thalassophryne amazonica. The sequence goes on along the minus strand of NC_047104.1, from coordinate 103,379,563 downwards.
GTATCTTGTGTCACTGTGAAGGAAGAAAAGCAGTAAAGGTCAACGGACCATGGAATACTCAAGAGAGTTGGCAGTCTGTTCCAGTTTTCACTAAGAAGAAAGATGAGAAGTTGCTGGTTACACATAGTGGGCTGTGACTTGTTTGCTTGTGAAGCAAAATTCCACAGAAAATGCCTCATTGACTTCATGCAAACTCTAGCAGGAGATGCTTTTCAGATACTTAATCTCACTTGAAGAACAACATACTTTGTTCTCCTGTGGGAGTTCATGCAGTTCTTTTTCTGTGTTTGGCAGTTTTGTCCGTATATTTGTGTGTATTTTTTCGTTTTGCGGGTTTGTCATGGACTTAAGAGTTTTGGTAATTCCCCATTTGATATTCATATTGTATGACAGGTGACATACAAACATGATCAATGGGTATCTTTCATTGGCAAAATCTTTTCTACTTTCCAGAACCTGCCTAGCTCATTTGGCGAAGTCTGTTCAAGACTATTTGACAACTTGATTCAATATGGAGACATTATATTCAGCACAGACCAATACCTACCTGGACCCATCAAGTCACTGGAGAGAAAGTGTTGTGGAAAAAAGTTGATTCTTGGACATATTGCGGCGTTTTGGGATCACCTTTTATTGCTATGCTGATTATACTCAGTTATACATGCTGATAACTGCTGGTAATCTCATCCACATAAAATCCTTAGAAGATTGCCTTGCATCATTGAAAAGCTGGATATCTAGCAATTTTTTTACTTTTAAACTTTGATAAGACTGAAATGATGGTTCTTTTGAATACAGGTAATATGAAAACATACAAGGTAAGTTCATTTTGAAGTTCTGTGGGGAAAAATAAGATATGTTACTTGCAGGGGTGGTGGCCAAGTGGTTAGTACACTTGGTTTCAGTGCGGAAAGGTTCCTAGTTCAAACCCCACCCAACGCCATATTTCTCCATGTAATGTGGAAGTGCATCAGGAAGGGCATTCGGTGTAAAACTTGTGCCAATTCAACACTCAGATCCACCTCAGATTTGCTGTGGCGACGGAATGCAAACAAGGAAGCAGACTTACTTTTTACTTTGAATGCAAGTAATATGACAAATATACAAGATAGGGTTATAGTGAAGTTATTTGGGAAGAATTGAAAAAGTCTGAAAATGAGTCATTATATGCTTGGCTATGTGGAACAGTTAGCTTTCAATGCCACATTCTGTGTCTGAGTGATTAATTGCTCTGATGTGAAACACAAAAAACGGATTCTTAGGGTAGTAGTGAAAACAGTCTCAAAACTTATAGAGAGAATGAGTCATTTAACGGTTACCACTTCGTACGGGATTCAGGACACATCATTGCTAATCAAAAATCTGCTGGCATTTTGTTGGGGGGGGGGGGGGGGGTGCATGGTAGGATACCTGGGCTGCCGGTGTCCCCGATCGAACGTTCCCCCTAAAAATCAGTTCGCCCTGCCTTCACTGTGCATGTTTCATTAGCTGCGGTTCACGAATTTATCACCTCGTTTCTTCTTCAAACTGCACTCCAGTCATCATCCATCTCAATGACACATATCTGAAGCTTTAGTACAACAATCATTTCCACATAAATTCAACATTATTTCATCATCAAAGGCGGAGAAAGCGATTAGATCACCACGGCTACATGAGCTGCTAGCTAATGCATTCACTGCACGTCGGTCATTTTAAAGCGTCACAGAGTATCGCCTCATTTCTGCTTAAACCGCCTCTTTTCTGTTTAAAACTGACTTTAGAATGATTTAAGAGGTTTTACCTTTATCATCTGATGGTTAATAATCCCATTAATCCGTTTGATTACTTTGGGTGAAGAGACTCTGTCTCAGACATCCTGCTGTGGTCCGAAAGGACACATGCGCAGTGGAGGCAGGCGGACCGATTTTTAGGGGTGGACCGTTCTACAATGTGTTATAGCTCATTCGAACTGTTTTCTTGAGGTTGCTATTGTTGCTTTACGTAAATACAACATTTGAATGAGCTGTGTTACCACTGTTTATGGGAAACATGAATCACCGTGTTTGTTTACGCAGATTGCAACAACTGCTTCAGCAAGATTTTGCAACAAACACAGTTTCTTATTCAGTCAAATATATTACGAATGTATTGTAGAAGTTTAGAAGTGGCACACTCAGTCCTTCTTCCCCATCCACCTTTCTTTATTAATCTTCATGTGGTTTGGTATCACTTCCACTTCCCTGTCATCAGTAGTGATTCATGATTTGCCTAATTTTGTTGGACAACTTGTTCTGAGTCCAGCAAGGTTTTCATGTTCATTTCTTTAACGCTCATGTCACCAACTCCTCGTTTCTTCAAAAATACTTTTAAATTCACCACTGTCCAGCTCCAAAAATCAGCCAAACTCAACCCCGTATCATCCATTTCCAGAAATTTCATCTGTCCAAAATCGTGTTCTAAATCAAGTTTCCCTTCACTTTTTGCATTAAGTTTGTCTACATTGCTATAAAAAAAAAACGATGACAGCTTATCACTTCCAGATCAAATCTATCAAGAATGACCTTTGGCAGTACTGAGAAAGCGACTTCAGTTATTCTGATCAGTAGGTAGGGACTAATACATTTATCTCAAAAGAATTATAAAGTCAATAGTTACCCTCTTCCCAGACAGTACAGACATCCTCATCTTTGTTGAAAAATAATTTGCAGTTATCTTAAATCAGCTTTGCTCCAATTCTTTCTCTTTTTAACTTCTCATGATCTTGACAAAGGATTTTTTTTTTTTTTTGTAAATTCACAAATACTGTTCATATTGCAATTAACTAAAATAATTAAGTTTATTTTAAAATACGTAAAACACTGGGCACCTTGTTTTATTTCAGGACCACAGGCAAAAGTACCTTGTTTTCATTGCTCATTAAGTTATCTTTAAAAATGGAAAGCAAAGCAGTACTGGCATTTTTGTCTTCTTGTTCTTCTTTTTTGTTGTTGTTGTTAACCGATCCCATCCATGACTTAAAAACCATATCCAATCCTAACTGTGGGTTTTGTGATCATGACACCCCTACAGTCTAGTAATTCTACACACCAACACACAAAGTAATAATGCGCAACATGATTTGCATATAAACAATTCAGATTGTAAATGTGTGTATACAGGACTGTCTGACAAACTGAGGTAATAATAATAAAAAAACCATCTGGGAGCAATCAAAGGAAGACAAACATGTCATGCAGAAGTTACACCATTGTGCAAATAGGAATGTGCAGATTTAGCTACACTGCATAATTTGAAACAACAAGATTTCACCATTCAAGAGGTACTGAGCAAATGTACAGAGGTCATGACAGCTACCACAAAGTGTTGTTCAAACAACAAACAGTAGTAATACATAATTTACTCAAGCTTTATTTACTTACATTTGCAGGGTAGGACAAAGACTTTTATTCTTCTTTTTACAAGAGACACATTCTATGACCTTTTACTGGGGGGGGGGGGGGGGGGGTGGGGTGTTCCAGATCTGGTGGCTGACAAACTCAGGCAACCTGTTCCCTTTCAATATCCTATATGATAACTGAAACTGCAACCCATGGTCACAGCAGCAGTATCATGAAGGTATTTCAGTGCAAGAATTTACATAACATCTTCTTACCATCGGTTAACTACTTATGATTTAAGAGACAAGAACAATCAAGGCTTAATTCAATTTACAATATTCTGGACCACATTTCTGACAAAATATGAAACAAGGAAAAAAAAAAAAAGCCATCAGCCACTTTTGCATTTTACTGCCAATGTGCAAGACAGTCAGTCTCCCACAGTTATTAATCAAAGATGAGACTTTATGCATTTATTGAACTGAGAAAACACTGTCTCTCTCAATAATTCTATTTAATTTTCTACTTGTGAAAAGGCATTTGTTTACAGCAGACAATACATAGCTCACTTGCTTATACATTAATAAACAAAGAAAATCAACGCATTTCACAAAATATTCACAAAATTAAATTAATTGATGCTACAGCAAAAGCAAAGATCATAATATTCCTCTTAATATTTTAAGCCTGACACCACGAATGTGCCATTCTACTTGTACATCTGAAGTTGCATCAGAAAGGCCATCCGGATTCGCAGATCTGCTGCGGCGACCCCAGAGCAAAAATCAAAGCAGCCAAAGAAATTAGTTCAGTAGGCTAATTAGTTTTCAATACATGTAAAGATTTTCACAAATTCATATGAAATTGGTGTAATTTCGTGTGCCTGCTATTATTCACGCATCAATTGTGTTTTCTACTACAGATACTTTAGTATTCTGCAAGTACAGTACAATTGCAAGTTTACTGTGTAGGCTAAAATCCCAGTTTACTTAAACCGGTTAACACCTTGAGACAGAAAGTAGTTCACCCCAAGGACATGATCCCTAGTTACAAAACAGAGCAATGTAGTGTATTATATCAGATGTCAGGAAAACTGTAACGAACACTACATAGAATGAAACGAAGCAACCTTTACACAAAGGCTATACTAGCACCGCAGAGAGGGCGCCAGTGGACCTCAGTCTGCGGTTCACCTCCACCTTAAGACACTAACCACACGTTTGAGGACAAGAAGTAAAATATTAGCCAGGAGAGAAGAAATGGTTTGAGAGAGGGGTCAAGGAGGCATTCTTTGTGAAACGTTTTGAAACCCAGCCTTAACCGGGGAGGGGGTCTGAGACACACTTTATCCCCTGTTTACAATGGGGTACTCAGGTCAAAGCAGTTTTCAGTCTTTTGTTCATGGTAATGAGTCATTCACGTCATCAAGGGAGCCATCAGAAAGGCATCCATCCCATCATTTAGAGGGACAGCTGTCCTGCTATTAGGTGTGCTAACTACAGCACAATAGTTGCTAATTAGAGCTATTGTTTAGTCACTAGCCTATAGCAGTCTGCCTCTCAGTAGGAGGGTCTGGTTAGGTTTAAAACTCCAGCTTTTGTTGCTTCTGTTTATTCTTCTCTACAAGAGTCAGACAGAAGTCAGACTTCCAGAGCAAGAATTTTAGCTGAGGAAGCTTCTGCGATTTGAAGCGAAACGTCCTCAGCGTCAAGCAACCCAGTCCAGTCGAAGATTCAAGCTTCTCTACAATTGCAAGTTTACAGGAAAGCCTCTTTGAGTCATTCTTGTAAACTTGCAATTGTAGAGAAGCTCGAATCTTTACAGAAAAAGAAGTTTCACTGAATAATTATTGAATACCACCAAATTCACAAGTGTCAAATCTGACAAGTACCTGACACCAAATTCTTCACCAGAACCTTTTTATCACACATTCCTTCATTTAAAAAATCATATTTTTCTAATTTCAAACTACAATTGAATTTTAGCAAATTCACATTTAGCTTTTAAAACATCAGAACAAATTTAAATACTGAGCATTTCAAATGACTTTATAATAAATAAACTTTAAATAATAACCACTTTAATCATATCTTAGATCTTGTTCTGACTTATGGTATGGAAATAGAAGACTTAACAGTATTTCCCTGAAAACTCCCTTCTATCTGATCATTTCTTAATAACATTACATTTACTCTGATGGACCTACCCAGCAGTGGGGAATAAGTTTCATTACACTAGAAGTCTTGTCAGAAAGCGCTGTAACTAGGTTTAAGGATATGATTCCTTCTTATGTTCTCTACATGCCATATACCAACACAGTGCAGAGTAGCTACCTAAACTCTGTAAGTGAGAGAGTATCTCGTCAATAGTTTACATCCTCATTGAAGACAACTTTGGATGCTGTAGCTCCTCTAAAAAGAGAGCTTTAAATCAGAAGTGCCTGACTCCGTGGTATAACTCACAAACTCGTAGCTTAAGCAGATAACCCGTAAGTTGGAGAGGAAATGGCGTCTCACTAATTTAGAAGATCTCACTTAGCCTGGAAAAGAGTCTATTGCTCTATAAAAAAGCCCTCCGTAAAGCTAGGACATCTTTCTACTCATCACTAATTGAAGAAAATAAGAACAACCCCAGGTTTCTTTTCAGCACTGTAGCCAGGCCTGACAAAGAGTCAGAGCTCTATTGAGCTGAGTATTCCATTAACTTTAACTAGTAATGACTTCATGCTTTCTTTGCTAACAAAATTTTAACTATTAGAGAAAAATTACTCATAACCATCCAAAGACGTATCGTTATCTTTGGCTGCTTTCCAGTGATGCCGGTATTTGGTTAGACTCTTTCTCTCCGATTGTTCTGTCTGAGTATTTTCATTAGTTACTTCATCCAAACCATCAACATGTTTATTAGACCCCATTCCTACCAGGCTGCTCAAGGAAGCCCTACCATATTTAATGCTTCGATCTTAAATATGATCAATCTATCTTGTTAGCTGGCTATGTACCACAGGCTTTTAAGGTGGCAGTAATTAAACCATTACTTAAAAAGCCATCACTTGACCCAGCTATCTTAGCTAATTATAGGCCAATCTCCAACCTTCCTTTTCTCTCAAAATTCTTGAAAGGGGAGTTGTAAAACAGCTAACTGATCATCTGCAGAGGAATGGTCTATTTGAAGAGTTTCAGTCAGGTTTTAGAATTCTCATAGTACAGAAACAGCATTAGTGAAGGTTACAAATGATCTTCTTATGGCCTCAGACAGTGGACTCATCTCTGTGCTTCTTCTGTTAGACCATCAGTGCTGCTTTTGATACTGTTGACCATAAAATTTTATTACAGGAGATTAGAGCAGTGCCATAGGTATTAAAGGCACTGCGCTGCGGTGGTTTGAATCATATTTGTCTAATAGATTACAATTTGTTCATTAAATGGGGAATCTTCTTCACAGACTAAAGTTAATTATGGAGTTCCACAAGGTTCTGTGCTAGGACCAATTTGTATTCACTTTATACATGCTTCCCTTAGGTAGTATTATTAGACGGTATTGCTTAATTTTCATTGTACGCAGATGATACCCAGCTTTATCTATCCATGAAGCCAGAGGACACACACCAATTAGCTAAACTGCAGGATTGTCTTACAGACATAAAGACATGGATGACCTCTAATTTCCTGCTTTTAAACTCAGATAAAACTGAAGTTATTGGTACTTGGCCCCACAAATCTTAGAACATGGTGTCTAACCAGATCCTTACTCTGGATGGCATTACCCCTGACCTCTAGTAATACTGTGAGAAATCTTGGAGTCATTTTTGATTCAGGATATGTCATTCAAAGCGCATATTAAACAAATATGTAGGACTGCTTTTTGCATTTACCGCAATATCTCTAAAATCAGAAAGGTCTTGTCTCAGAGTGATGCTGAAAAACTAATTCATGTATTTATTTCCTCTAGGCTGGACTATTGTAATTCATTATTATCAGGTTGTCCTAAAAGTTCCCTAAAAAGCCTTCAGTTAATTCAAAATGCTGCAGCTAGAGTACTGACGGGGACTAGAATGAGAGCGCATATCTCACCCATATTGGCCTCTCTTCATTGGCTTCCTGTTAATTCTAGAATAGAATTTAAAATTCTTCTTCTTACTTATAAGGTTTTGAATAATCAGGTCCCATCTTATCTTAGGGACCTCGTAGTACCATATCACCCCAATAGAGCGCTTCGCTCTCAGACTGCAGGCTTACTTGTAGTTCCTAGGGTTTGTAAGAGTAGAATGGGAGGCAGAGCCTTCAGCTTTCAGGCTCCTCTCCTGTGGAACCAGCTCCCAATTCAGATCAGGGAGACAGACACCCTCTCTACTTTTAAGATTAGGCTTAAAACTTTCCTTTTTGCTAAAGCTTATAGTTAGGGCTGGATCAGGTGACCCTGAACCATCCCTTAGTTATGCTGCTATAGACGTAGACTGCTGGGGGGTTCCCATGATGCACTGTTTCTTTCTCTTTTTGCTCTGTATGCACCACTCTGCATTTAATCATTAGTGATCGATCTCTGCTCCCCTCCACAGCATGTCTTTTTCCTGGTTCTCTCCCTCAGCCCCAACCAGTCCCAGCAGAAGACTGCCCCTCCCTGAGCCTGGTTCTGCTGGAGGTTTCTTCCTGTTAAAAGGGAGTTTTTCCTTCCCACTGTAGCCAAGTGCTTGCTCACAGGGGGTCGTTTTGACCGTTGGGGTTTTACATAATTATTGTATGGCCTTGCCTTACAATATAAAGCGCCTTGGGGCAACTGTTTGTTGTGATTTGGCGCTATATAAAAAAATTGATTGATTGATTGATAATCCTTTGTGTCGCCAAAAAATAATGTTATGACAATACAACAAACACTCAGGGACTGTATTTTCATTTTTCAGAATGTAACATTTTTGCGTGTCATGACTCAACATATGTAAAACTCCAAACTATGAAATATAGAGGCTTTGCAATCACGTGACTGATTTGCTGCGGGACAGTTCCACAGCACAAAAGTTGACCAAAAGCCTTTACAATTGTTTGCCAAATGCATGCATCATATCACAGCGGCCACTGCGTCATAATCCAAAATGACCGCGGGGCGCAAAAATCACGTGACCAATACATCACGAGAACGCTGTATATAAGGAACCATGAGCAGACATCCACATTTCCAAGAAATACATTGCAAGCAAACACTTTTAATACTCTTAAAAGAAAAAGTAAACTGACCCACATCTAACAACTATGAGCAAAAATGTCATAGCCAACACAGTGCATTTAAAGTCTGCTTTCATGTTGCACCATTCACCCTCATTCATTTGCCGAGCAGCATTGGGGGGGAAGAGGTGCCTCATTAATTCAAAAGGATATTTAGCATCTGAATAAGTAGGGCCTGTGTGCATGTACTCCAACGGCCCTTATTTCCCCGTTTTCCAGTGTTGCATATGAGACGGAAATGTCACACGCATGTTAATCATATCTGCAGTTAAAGCTTTAGTCAGTTTCACAGTACACACATTTGCAATCCAGAATATTAAAAGTGAAAACTACAATTACAGTATAATATAAATTGTAGCGTGTGGAACTGTCAGTGTTGGCTGACTCATTTCTACAGTAGACAAAATAGATTTATTAGCAAAACATAAGGGGTCTTACATCGTTAAGATGTGGGGTTTTTCCCCTCCATATCAGAGGTTTTCTTCCTACTATCAAGGGGCCTGACCACCAGGGGCCTTATAACAGCTGTGTGTACAAGTCTGATATGAAGTAATTTTGCATTAAAAAAGAAAGAAAAACAGGCAATGTCGCAGAGCTGACATTATACAATTATTATAGACTTTTGATTTCATTTAGTCAGGATGGGTTCCTGGCCAAAGGCCTCAGTGAACCCCACCCTGACCAGGTCCGCATAATCACGGGTACACCTCATCAAAAGTCTATAACTGCTTTATTATATGGTAAACAAGAAAACTTGGAGTTTGTCAAACATACTAAAACTGAAAAATCAAATCTCAAGTTTCAACTCTTTATTATTACTGTCATACTGCACCAACTGACATCCCATTGATCGACTGGAGATGCCTGTTAAGTCCGTGACAAAGAGTCATCAGGCTTGTTTTCTTATAAAGTTCGCCATTCGCATGTCTAGCTTCCACGTAAAATCAACCAAGTATGTTATAAGTTTAAAAGTTGGGCGCATGTCCCTTTTCAGTGACGTACTTGCGAAACAGGTTGGCTGCTGACTGTGTATTTCTGCAGGTGTTCTTCGCATCTTTCTGTGTAAAATTCGTTTTAAGTCAGTGTCGCTAACAGACACAAACCTGTCTTCTGCCATCTTGTCAACAAACTGACAGCCAAAATAGGCGTATCGTGTTATCTGATTGGTCGTTATTGATAGAAGGTGTCACTCGGTTAGCTAGCGCTACGCTGCACACGAGGTATAGTCGTTTCGCACATGCGGTCTACTCGGCTCCACCAGCGGTCAACTCGGCATGTGGTACAGCTCAGAAAGTGGCAAATGGGCCAAACAGAACTTGGCAAAATCCCATACCATATAATAATTCTTATTACAGCTTTATTTCTATTCATTCACAGAGCCGAAATTATTTTGTGGACTATGTCACACATGTCCAAAAAATGTTTAAGAGGAAAAAAATGTATACAAGTTGAATGAGAGCATACAGTGCATCTGGGAAGTATTCACAAGTGCTTCAATTTTTCAATATTTTGTTGTTACAGCCTTATTCCAAAATGGAGTAAATTAATTTATTCCCTCAAAATTTTACTCAATGCCAATATTTACAACATGAAAATTGTTTTTTTATTTGTGCAAATTTATTAAAAATTAAAAAAAAAACTAAGAAATCCCATGTACATAAGTATTCACACCCTTCGCTCAATACTTTGTTGATGCACCTTTGGCATCAATTACAGCCTCAAGACTTCTTGAATATGATACCACAAGCTTGGTGCATCTATCTTTGGGCAGTTGTGCCCATTTCTCTTTACAGCACCTCTCAAGCCTCATCAGGTTGGATGGGGAGCGTCGGTGCACAGCCATTTTCAGATCTCTCCAGAGATGTTCAATCAGATTCAGTTCTGGGCTCTAGCTGGGCCACTTAAGGACATTCACAGAGTTGTCCTGAACCTACTCTTTTGATAACTTGACTGCGTGCTTCAGGTCATTGACCTGCTGAAAGATGAACAGTTGCCCCAGTCTGAGATAAAGAGCGCTCTAAAACAGGTTTTCATCAACAGGTGTTGTTCAGAGTAGAATTTAAGTAAATAAATAAATTTATAAATATTCCATTTTGTTCAAGAATGTGGTCTTCCAGTTAGTAAACATTTCTTAAGAACAACAATTTTTTCTTCTTCTTCTACTACTATGAAGACTATGTCTTCTCTAAAGCCCCTTTCACACAGGGCTCACTTCGAATTGCGTCGTCATGACACCAAATGAAGCAACTCGAAGCAGCCAGGAATGTCTGCGTCAGGTGTGCGCAGCAAGGGAGCAGAGAGGAGGTGAGAATGCAGCCTGCAGGATCTTGGCACAGTGCACTCTGATTTCTCTTCGACTTTATATTTGTTCTTGTGCTGAGCTGCAGGTCTGCACTCTGAGTTCTGTTATAGTTTACCTTTCTTCCTTTGATCGCGAGCTGCGTGTGCGCGCGCACAAACGAACCATCCATGAATAAATGTGGAGATGTCTGGAGTTATACTTGATGTGGACATGTCCTGTCTCTGGCAATCAGTCTGTGAGCAGGACTTGTGTCCTTTTTTGTCCTTTATTTAACACAATGATGAGAGAGTTTGAGGGGAGAACAAGGAACTGCCTGCAGCCAGCCAGTTTTTTTCTTTTAATTGTTCATGTGTGTGCGCGCAAACGAATCGTCTGTGAGTGGACTGGAGATGTCCGGACTTTCTACTGGATGTGGACATGTCCTGTCTCTAGCAATCAGTCTGTGAGCAGAACTTTTATGGACTTTATTTAATTAAACACAGTTGTGAGAGAATTTAAGAGCAAGGACCTGCAGCAGCACTCAGGCTGCAATCAGCATTTTTTTTTTCTGTGCTCTTTTTGAGCGTGTAGTTTTACTGCATTGTGTACACGGTATAAAAACCATCCTGTGTGATTTATATTTCGGGAACAATGGAATACAGCAGGAATCATAAATTGGCGTCAAATAATGTTGTATTGTGAGGGTGTGCCTTTCAGTCACGTTGAGTACCGGTGTGCTTCCGGTGTGAAAGGGGCTAGGCTGTGATCGTCAACCATTTACATCATGAGTGCCACAACTATGCTGTCCCATTTCAAAGGCTGTTTGTGAAGTGGCTGACTTTACAGCCTTCTTTTCCCTGCTAATGAAGAATTCAACAGGTGGATTCTTCACGGCCCAATGAGTCACTGTGAGATTTTATTTTTTCTTCAAGACAAAATGGTTGGCAAATTAATTTAAAATGTTTGTTTTTAAAAAAGGACACTTTTAGGATTTGTAAATATAACTGTAAATAAGAAGTACTTGTAGGTCTTTCTATGTCCATCTGATGTTTTTGTTCCCAATTGGAAAACTGAAAGAGCTGTGGAATGATGTTTTGAAACCAAGTCAATATACTCCTCAAAACTTTCTGGATGGAAACTTTCTAAATATAATGGTGCAGTCGACTTCATGCAGCGGCATGTTGTGTGTGTATGAACGGTGCACCTCACGCACAGAACGGGCTAAGCCCACAGCCACTCCTCCTGCAGACAGCAGGCTGAGAAGGGCAAAAGAAGTACTGCAACTTGCTAGAACGTTGCTGACAACAAACACGCTTGTAAAGGGCGATATATCGACGAGGCCAGTAAAATGACCATGTTCATCTTTATATATCGAATGATGAGTCGATATATCGATTGAGACAGACCTACTCTGGTCTGTAAAACAGTCCAAGGGGAACACTACCATCAACAAAATTACCAGTTTGGTTGCTGACTAGAGAGGAATATAGCTCAGCAGGTAGACCAGGATGTCCAATCTCCAAGTATGGCTAAATAGTATCATAGTGTCCACGACCATAACAAATAGCTGTGGTGAACGCTGGCGTGACGACTTTCAGCTTTTAAAATAAGTTTTTTTTTTCCTTCTTCTTGGTGGTGGGACAAGCAGCATATCTGAAGAAGGCAAAATGTTAGAGCTTCTCCTCGCTGAAGGGGGGCCTGCCCTCCCTCCAGCCCTCCCGCCTGACCTTTATAGGGGTAGAATTAGTATGTGCATGTGCTAGTTTGTGCACGTATTATTCGAGCGGTGCACATACATTTATACTGCACTAGCACTGGTGCGAGTAACTTTATCCAAGTTTTATCAACTATGAGCACCAGTAGAATGACCCAATAAAGGAATAAATAAGAAAAAAAAAAAAAAACAATTTCCAGTGTGTTCGCTTCATCTTCCCTGTGTTTTATGACTCTCACACACGGAGCAAGTTGCTGTGCTCTATTTGCTGTGGAAAGCTGACAAACGTCGCCAGGGGCGCCGTCCCTGGGTTCACAACATCCTCATGAGACGTTCCCAATTTGGGGAGCTTCATTATTTGCTGCAGGAGCTGCAGCAAATAACTAGGGCTGCCACGCCTAGTCACGACTACGTTGACTATTGGAACCGTCGACAACTAATTTATTAGTTGATGAGTCGTTTATTTTATTTAAGTCTTTGTTTTTCTCTCAATTCATAGATTTAGGCAGCGAGCCGTCCTACCGTCATTTGGACTTTTGGTTGTGCAAGTAACTTTTCTTTTTGGTGCAAGTAATTTTTTTGTTACTAGCATCAGCGCAAGTAGGTTAAAAATGTATTTCGACTAGGGCTGTGCAATTAACCGAATTTTGATCGCGATATGGATATTTGTATCAAACGATCTCCAAACTCATATAATCGAGTGAAACGATTTAAGGGCCTTTCATCAGGCTAATCCGTCAACGTGTCCCAAGATGCATGACATCAGACGCGTCGCTTCGGAAGCGGCAAGGGGGCAGAGATTGCGGCTACGTCTCACACTGGCTGTTTCCACAACCTGAAAAAAGTTCAGCGATCGCCTTCTTGAATTTGCGTCGCCTGAACCACAAAAAGCTTTAAAAACAGCAGAACGATTCTCCCATCACCCTGCTGGGAGAAGCTTTTTTTCAGCTATTTTTCGGAGTGACGCCGACCAAGGGAGGACTGATGACTTGGTGGGATATCTATTGAACCACGACAGCGGGCCGACCCACACGGAGTAGCCGGCCTTTGGGCATCATTCCTGGGCAGAGCGAGGCAGGCAGCCGGGGTGATGGAGCAAACCCACTCAGTCCGAAATCTCCCACTTTTTGGATATATGCGAAGTCCCAGTTTGCCCAACGGAGTTTAGTTCTGCAGCTTTATCGAGGTGAGAATAATATCAAATAAACGTGACGTTTACTGAACTGTTTTGAAGATTTAATGATTGGCTAACATTAGCTAAGCCTTTTAGCATAGTTGATCTGAGTGAACGCTTTAATTTGTAAATGGTTCAGTCTTTTTTATTTTTACCAAATAAAGCTACAGCTTTTTTCAGACACCACAAAAGCTTAACTTTAAATAACTTATTTTTTCGGGCGTTTTTTTCCATCGTTTGTCCCTGTTTTTTTTTTTTCTTTCCTTTTTTATATATAAACTGTTTAGTGTTTCTTTATATTTAAAGAAATATTTATTTGTCCTAATCAGGAACATTTGCTGTGCAGACAACCAAACTTCCATTGATGAACTGAACACCACAAAGTCCAGTCGAAAGAAAACATCTCTGCTCTTCAAAATAGGACAAAAGTGTCTTTCAGCAAAACCACCAGAGTTCAAAGCTGCAGAAGAGACCTTCATCTGGTCCAGAGAATCCAGCATAACATCACCTGCTTCTAAAGAAAAGGCTCTTTCAACAGCAACTATTTTATTATTTAAAAAAAAAAAAAAGCTGTTTCATTTTATATTTTAACAATAAATGAACGGATCATTAAAAATGTCCACGAATCAAAGTCCAAAGACATTTGCACAGGTAGAAGCTCTCCACTTATTGTGCTCAAATTTATATTTTAGAAATGACTCTGTCCTGATAACAACATTAAAGGCAATTACATATTTTGGCGAAATTACAAGTTGAAATGACCATTAAAAAAATTCATCATGATTCATGAGGTTGATGCCACAGAAATCCTACTTTACAATCACACTGCAGTCATTGTTAAATTATTTCCTGTTGCATTTATAATAAACATTTGTATTTATGTACAGTGTCTGTTTTTCTGGTTGAAATAAGATATAAATAATCTACCAGACTTAAAAAAAAAAATAAAAAAAATGTACAACTTTCCATATTATTATTTTGTCTAAAAATAAATGTCCGAGGTTCCTTATGTTAAACAAGAAATTATCTAATCTGAAATAACAGGTGGTTTTAATTTACAGATGAAAAGTTTCTAAAGAAACATTTATTGATTTATTTAGCTATTTTAATTACAAGTGTTCTAAACTATTTAAACAGTAATCAGAAATTCTGAGGTAAACAAACAGCAAAAAACATTTCCAAGGATTTTTCTTCAGAAAACTGCTCCATAAATGAGCAGTCCTGTGACACGTCTAACAATTTTTTTTTTTTTTTTTTAGAGTGAGAGAAATACTGAATAAATGCATTGTGTAACTAAAAAAAATAATCGTTTGAATAATCGTGATTTCATTATTTACCTAAATAATCGTGATACTGATTTTTTCCATAATCAAGCAGCCCTAATTTCGACCCCTGCCTTTAATACCATCATGCTTTAAATTTCAAGGGACAGCCCTGCATTTGCTGGTATGTTTAATTCCTACTAAAGCCCCTCTCACACACAACAGATGCGCATGGCATTTTAGCGGCAACCAGTGGCATCCTGTACTTGTTGACACTCACTGCCAATAGAATTCAACATGGTGTGTAATCTGCTACCTCCTCGCCAATGTTTCATCAGCACTATGTCTGTTTTTTTCCCATTTAATGATAGAGTTTCTGAACAACTTGGCACTTTCTGGCCTATCACAGAGATGGCATATGTGTGGCGTGTAAGGGGCGATGATGCCTGCTGAGTGCTGGCAACCGCGTGGCATTGTGTGATATGTTTATGGTGAGTAGTGGTGTTTGTGGCCAATAGTCTCTTGTTGGGTGGCAAGTGCTATAAACGCCACACACTTCTGTGTGAGGGGAACTTAAGAGGCCCACATTGGTGATATTGGACTGTGGCCTATGATACATCCAATATCATTTCATTGTGAAATAAAATCAATGTGAAGACTAGACTTCATTAAATTACTGATTAAAATCTCACACAACATCATCATTTTATACATAAAAAAAACAAACAGAAAAACAAGATTTTTAAATTTCTGGTTTGAATTAAAACCAAAAGCTGTTGTAGCTGACCTCATGCTAAAAAAAACACACAATCTGAAATATGCATAGACATACTGTACCCACAAAGCTCAAACTGTGGAATTTCCACAAACCTTTTGTTCCTCACCACAAAACTGAAACAACCAATGCGGGCAAGTCCCTAACATCCTCCAACAGTAAACACCAACAACGTTACAATAAATACAAGATCACTTATTCTAATAAGATGAGTGAGATACAAGAAAGATAGTTAAGTTTCAAGAGTTGCATATAAGCTGTGTAAGGACCCTCTATAAACCACAAAACTTCCTTCAGGGTTAACTGCTGACACTGAAGCATGAATCCACCTTAAACCACCTTTAGTGTGAAAGTAACTAATGCTCTCTGAGAGCTGCTGGCTTTAATTTGCTCCTTATTAAAGAGCAGACCAGCAAGCTC
The DNA here is from genome assembly GCF_902500255.1 of Thalassophryne amazonica. Taxonomy (NCBI): domain Eukaryota; kingdom Metazoa; phylum Chordata; class Actinopteri; order Batrachoidiformes; family Batrachoididae; genus Thalassophryne; species Thalassophryne amazonica. The sequence continues at coordinate 103,363,359 of NC_047104.1, read as the reverse complement.
ACTTAAAATCCCATTCATTTTCAGAAATAATAGAACTTAACATATAAACAAAGACAAGAATGTGCAAGGGGAAATAGAATTAGGAATAGGAAGTACAGAAAGTGAGATTTTTATTTATTTTTTCCATGAAGTACTGTTGTAAGAAGTATTACATTTCACATCAAATAAAAAATAATGCAACTGTGCAAGGTGTCAAGTGAACAGTAAAAGCAAAAATCAAAACAATAAAAACAAATACAACAAACCTTTAATTTCAAACTACAATATAGATATTCTGACAAGATAAAGTCCTGAGGATGGGATACCGATGTAGCAGATTAAACAGCGGATTGCTGAGCTGTTTCACAGTCAGATGTTTGTTGCTGTCACATAACAAACAACAAGCCAGCAGGAAAAAAAGTCTAGAATGACTGAATTGTTTAGTTAAAGTCAACCACGAAGAAAAGTAAAGTGTGTGGACAGAACAATCCCTAGAGAAGGCCACCCTGAAAAACTGTGAAAGAAGAGGAGTGTTAGAAGAGGAATCCACCAAGACATTCATGGTGAAGGAAGCCAAAGCTCCAGTGGCTGTGATTAGAGAAACAATGCATAAAATATCATTGGCCTGTTGCTTCACCAATCACAGCTTCATGGTACAGTGAACCACAGAAACAGACTTAAAAATTATACATGAAATACACGTCTTCAATAGTTGTGTCATGATACTGGGTTTCTCCTGTGTTTTACCGCTCCCACAGCTGTATTCAGTCCATGCTTATTCTGTTTCCCAATTCCTCATTGAATGACTTATTCCATGTACTAACATTCACAGACTCAATTAAACAAACAAACAAAAAAAAATCCTATTTTTGTAACCAAGTCTACATAACTGTGTTGAGGAGGACTACAATACCACCGCCAGAAATCAATCACTATGTAAATTCCACAACCTTTGCAATGTCTAGCAGCATAAAAACATACCCTCAAACTGCATTAGATATACCGTTAAACCCCTTTCACACCGGGCCTGCTTCAAGTTGCATTAGCTGCGCGCAGAAGTGGGTGAGAAGTTTGAGGAGGTGAGAGTGCAGAGGAGCTGCAGCCAGACTAATGAGCAAGTGTGCGCTCTGATTTCTCTTCTAGTTTATATGTCTTCTTGTGGAGGTGTGCGCACTCTGTTAAAGTTTATCATTCTTCCTGTGACCATGGAGCTGCAGCTGACACGTGCGAACCGTCCATGAGTGGAAGTGGAGATGTCCTCCATGAGGACATGTCCTATCTCTGGCAATCTGTCTGTGAGCAGAACAGACTTTATTTAACACAATCGTGAGAGAACTTGAGGGGAGTGAGCGCGAGAAGCTGCCTGCAGCCAGGCTGTAATAAGCATTTTTTTCCTCCTTTTAATTGTTAGCAATATAAAATAAAGCCAGCAACACTCAAGTCAGCAAGCAATTTTTATATTATTGTTATATCGTCCTTTTAATTGTTCCATGTGCTGTTTTGGCGGTATAAGTTTTACTGTATTCGTATAAAAGTTCAAAATCCACGGATTTATAGCTCGGCAACAATGAGCACAGCAGGAATCATAAATTGGTGTCAGGGTAACGTTATATTGCATGGGTTTGGCATCCAGTCACGTTAAGTACCGGTAATTTGCCTCAACTTGCGAGAAAACTACTTCCTTTCTGCTCATGTGCGCGACACAGAAAAAAAAAACTAACAGGTTTAATTTTTGCCATCCGTTTCGCAGATGTGGATCAACTCGGCGTTAGGTTGCATCAACTTGGCGTCGTCATGACGCCACATGATGCAACTCAAAGCAGGCACGGTGTGAAAGGGGCTTTAGGACCCGGACTTTTTTTTTTTTTTTTTTTTAAGACCTGAAAAGTTTATCTGTATATTAAATAGCCAAGTGGCCTCTGTGCGCGTGCATGGCTTTGATCACGGAGAAGCTGGAGAGACCTGACCTTGGCATGTTTATGCATTTTGGGTCACGGATGAACGCTGCAAAAAACATTAATATTTTTTGAGAAATTAGGGATATTAGCTAACAACAGTGAACAATGGACATTGTGCTGCAATGCACCATAGGAGTTTGGGGTTTTGAATGTTGTTATTGTGGTCCATGTTAGTTTAACAGTGTTGTTAGTGTTACTGATTTATTGTGTTTTTGGAGTTCAATTGGTTTCATCAGTTAAGTGTCATATTGCTGTTACTATGACTAGGAAGTGTAGCGTGTTTGATGTCATCCGTCACAGGCTCTGTTTGTGGGTGCATTGCAAATGTGTTCCAGAAGTGGATCTGGACAGCACTGGAATTCTACTACTGTGCAAGACTCCAGAATTGTACAAAACAGATGCCAGACGTACTCTACAAATTTAGAACTTTTTACACATCAGAAAAATCTAAATAAACCTTTTAAGCCTTATCTTAAACATAATTTTCAATGTTTGCTAGGCAACAGACAGATTAAAGCATCATTCTGAAGCCGGAAGCTCACCGTACCCTTCCAAAAAAAAAAAAAAAAGGCAGTCCTTTCAGTACTCCAAAACCTTCCATGTATGTCATTTGATATGCCACACCTGTAGAGGTGGGATTGATTATCTCGGCAAAGGAGAAGTGCTCACTAACACAGATTTAGACTGATTCATGAACAATATTTTAGAGAATTGGTCTTTTGTGTATAGAAACATTTTAGATCTTTGAGTTCAGTTCATGAAAAATGTGAGCAAAAACAAAAGTGTTGCATTTATATTTTTGCTCAGTGTACATATGACCTGATTAGTCGACAAACCACAAAAAAATTTGGTGACTCATCTGTAATCAAAATCATCCTTTGTGGCAGCCCGAGCAGCATTCTGGGGATACAAAATTAATGCATAAAAAGTTCAGTTTAGACCCACCGGCATAGCTTCATCACAGGAATCTGGCAGTTTTTCCCCTCAACCTGCTCCATACTCTTACCACAGATCACAATGTCATCTGCAAACATCGAGTCCATCATATAGATGGGTACCAGGTTCAAACTGAATATTAGCTCATTTCCTAATCATTAATATATCTATACATAAATAAGAGTTCATTCAGCCTAAAAAAAATACCACAATATGACTATTGGTCCAAATAGCAAGCCCTAGATTGAGCCCTTCTCAGAAATCAATACAAACGCAGAATAAAATAAATATTCAAGGTTTGTATTTTTTTTTTATTATCTATTGAACAAAATGTAAGTTCAAGTTAAATATGATGCAAATTTACATTTCATCAGTTAATTTCATGTCATTTGATGTTATGCATGGGTCCTAAAAATTGTTTAAAAAGGTTAAAACCACACTGATACTGCATGGACACAGCATTCGCTCCCTACCTGAAAAACCCACAGTTTGCTTGCATCTAGTGAGGCACTGAGCAGCAACACCGTGTGGCCGAGTGTAAATGTAAACTTTATTAGTGCAGCACGGTGGTTTATTGGTTAGCACAGCTGCCTCACAGCAAGAAGGTCATGGGATCGATTCCCACTTGTGGTCTTTCTGTATGGAGTTTGCATGTACTTCCCGTGTTTGTGTGGGTTTTCTCCTGGTCCTCCGGCTTCCTCCCACATCCAAAGACATACAGGTTAGACGAATTGAAAACTTTATAATTGTCCAGGTCTCCCTTGGAAAAGAGATCTTGATCTCAATGGGACTAACCTGGTTAAACTTAAATTTATTAATTAAATGTTTCTGAATCATATTACATCTCTTTCACTGGCTTTGGATGAAGTTACTGTGCCTACAGATTGTTTTGTAGTTTATTTTTTGATGTGCCATGCCAGACTGCCTTCAATATTTTGTCAATTTTAAGTTTGATTTTGTGCTAATGACAGCATCTCACAAAGAATCACTTTGTACAGATTTAAAACCATCATAGGCAGTGTCACTATTCAGCGAACACCCCAGCCATAAATTCTTTGTAATTTAGTCTGGTGGGGGTCATGTCCTGCTGCTGGTAAGGCAGTCCTTCAAATTGTGGACTCTTAGGTTAATATTTCCGAATTAAAAAGTAAGTTGTCATGTTTGGAAGTGTTCCGCAGCATTACTTTAAAAACTAATGGATCATCGACTGTGTCGGACTGTGTTGGAATATGGATCACTGCATCCCACAGTTGATTTTGGGCACTCAGTTTCTTTTTAATCATCTTTTAAGGACCTTTATGAACACCGATACCGAATTATCTACAAGTATGTCTTATCGGCCGGTTATATCCACTTGCCAATTTATCGGTCGGGCTCGAGTTCAGAAATGGCAAAACATACTGCTGATGGAGGCAGGAGATTGGAAGGGTCTCCAGGAACCCGTGGTTGTTTCTCTGAGGTCCAGCACCCCCAAAAAGGCACCTACAGACCCCACTCAGGAAGGTCTGTTCAAATGAATACTGGATCAACAACACAGCGGTGGTACAGTTGCACCATCAAATGCAAAACAAAGTCGCACATGCTTGTATGTTTATTTTCTTCCAACTGCATTTTGTGAAGACTGATTTTAAGCTGCTGTCAGTGTGGAAGTCAGTAATCCGTCAGTCGTCACTAGTATTAGAAACAGGCTGGAAGAGACGAACCAGGCCTACGGACGCTCTTTATCAAACCAACACCACGTTACGTTCTACGCTAAAATCCCCCGCATTTAACAGCAACAAGAGTTCAATAATAAGGCAGGCCCCTTGCTATCACAACCATTCCTTATATTCTACAGCATCCCCTCCTCGACGGTACCGACAGCTAAGGCGCTTACCGGACAATTCGTCGGGTTCCAGCCCGCTTTCGGTGTCGAGTCCGCAGATCACAAAATAATCTGCGAAGCGGCAAGAACCCGAGCTGAAGCCGGTGGTCATGGTGAGACTGGTCCGGTGGTAACCTGAGCTCTTCAAGGTGGAGCATATTAAAAAAGCTGTAAGAAGTGATTTCTCTCAGCCATTACTGCGAAGCTCGCAAATCACTATCAGCACTAACAGTGAAGCCGCCGCCGTGTGCTGAGACGGGACAACCGGTCGAACCCTTCAAAATAAAAGTCGCATTCGCACGTGCAGCGACAAACCGATTACTCCTGCAACTAAAGCTGCCTCAAGAAAAGACAGCTGCTGCTGTTACTACGACTACTACTGCTACTTGTAACAATGACGAGGTAAAAACTTCGAAGAAAAAAAAAAAGAAAAGAAATAGTAAAGTCTGACACCAACTTTTGAGCACACTTGATGATGGAGCACAAAAGTGTCTCTCCCCTTAACTCTACTACTGCTAAAGTGCTCATTAGCCTGTGTCACTCTCTGTATGTCAAAATATATATATGGTTGCCAAGTTGACTCTGCAGCACAAAAGTGTCTCGCTGCTAAAGTGCTTATTAGCCTGTCACTCCCCGTGTCAAAGTATGTGTGCCGTTTGGACAGGAGAGGGACATACGAGGTCTGTCAATAAGTATAGGTCCTTTTATTTTTTTCAAAAACTATATGGATTTCATTCATATGTTTTTACGTCAGACATGCTTGAACCCTCGTGCACATGCGTGAGTTTTTCCACGCCTGTCGGTGACGTCATTCGCCTGTGAGCACTCCTTGTGGGAGGAGTCGTCCAGCCCCTCGTCAGAATTCCTTTGTCTGAGAAGTTGCTGAGAGACTGGCGCTTTGTTTGATCAAAATTTTTTCTAAACCTGTGAGACACATCGAAGTGGACACGGTTCGAAAAATTAAGCTGGTTTTTGGTGAAAATTTTAACGGCTGATGAGAGATTTTGAGGTGATACTGTCGCTTCCCATGGTGCGAGACGTCGCGCAGCGCTCCCAGGCGCCGTCGTCAGCCTGTTTCAAGCTGAAAACCTCCACATTTCAGGCTCTGTTGATCCAGGACGTCGTGAGAGAACAGAGAAGTTTCAGAAGAAGTCGGTTTCAGCATTTTATCCGGATATTCCACTGTTAAAGGAGATTTTTTTAATGAAAGACGTGCGCATCTGGATAAAATGCTGAAACCGACTTCCTGTTGGGGAAAGTGTAGTGACACGGACCCACAACAGGGGGCGCAAATGAACGGTCAATAGATGAGCCAAAAGGTAACAATTTAATGTTGTGAATGTGCACAACGAATATACAGACAATCTCAGAATCTGATAGCAGTCAATACACAAAGGTGATGTGTGGGCAGGCTCGAGGATAGAAGACGTCTGTCCTGAGAAGAGCCGGAACCACACGATTTCCGCCGCCACCGAACCTGGTGAATACTGGAGCCGCCAAGTCCCGAATTCCCAGGTGATCACCGTCCCCGACTGTCGGATCTGGTACTGCTGGCGAGGAGCACAAACAGTGAGATGTGGGTGTGTGCACACCCAGTAACAAAAACAGTCAGAAGGTGGAAAGTCACCTCCACCTCTAATCACACACTCGTGCAGCTCCTGTTAACCACTTATCTGGTTTGGGTGTGAAGCGAAGCCGTCGCTGTTCACACCAAACGCCAATCCAGCAGATAAGGCACACAACAGGAAAGCGGCTGCAAAAAGAATTCAGACTATGACACAGTTTTCAGTACAGCAGAGAATTACCTTCACAGGTAGATGATATCTCGGCAGCAAGGTGGAGATGACATCCGGCTTTTATGGAGTGATGAAATGACGGGTGACAGCTGTCATGAGTTGATGTGTGACAGCTGTCACTCCCGGTTGTGTCCGTGGCGGCAGCGCCCTCTCGTGCCTGAAGCCCGCATTTCAGGCAGGGCGACCTCTGGTGGTGGGCCAGCAGTACCTCCTCTTCTGGCGGCCCACACAACACTTCTTCTGAAACTTCTCTGTTCTCTCACGACGTCCTGGATCAATAAAGCCTGAAATGTGGAGGTTTTCAGCTTGAAACAGGCTGACGACGGCGCCTGGGAGCGCTGAGCGACGTCTCGCTCCGTGGGAAGTCCTTAAAGCGACAGTATCACCTCAAAATCTCTCATCAGCCGTTAAAATTTCACCGAAAACCAGCTTAATTTTTCGAACCTTGTCCACTTCGATGTGTCTCACAGGTTTAGAAAAAATTTTGATCAAACAAAGCGCCAGTCTCTCAGCAACGTCTCAGACAAAGGAATTCCGACGAGGGGCTGGACGACTCCTCCCACAAGGAGTGCTCACAGGCGAATGACGTCACCAACAGGCGTGGAAAAACTCACAAATGCGCACGAGGGTTCAAGCATGTCTGACGTAAAAACATATGAATGAAATCCATATAGTTTTTGAAAAAAATAAAAAGGACCTATACTTTATTGACAGACCTCGTATACACACATACAGCTGTTTCTTATTATACAGTACAACTGTAAAGTATTCACAGCGCTTCACTTTTGTCACATTTTGTTATATGGCAGCCTTATTCCAAAATGGATGACATTTTTTTTTTGTCAAAATTCTATTCACAGTACCCCATAATGACAATGTGAAAAGTCTTTTTTTTTTTTAGATTTTTGCAAATTTGTTAAAAATAAAAAACTAAGAAATAACGCGTACATAAGTATTCACAGCCTTTGCCATGAAGCTCAACATTGAGCTCCAGTGCACTCTGTTTCCACTGATCATCCTTGAGATGTTTCTAGAGCTTAACTGAAGTTCACCTGGGGTAAATTCATTTGATTGGATATGATTTTGATTTTTTTTTTTTTTTTTTTTTTATAAATTTGCAAAAGAAAAAAAGAAAAAAAACTTTTCATGTTGTCATTATTGGGTCCTGTGAGTAGAGTTTTTGAGGGAAATAAATTGATTTATTCTATTAAACAATCCGTAAAACATGAAAAGACCTATGTTTATTATTTATCATGAAAACTGCTATCAAAACAATCTAATTATCTGGATGTAAAATGTAAAAACTTAAATATCTTGCAAATAGTAACTAATCAACGATTTTTATGGTGATATTTGTATTTAGCATGCCAAAATCCGTTACAAATAGCACATTTTATTTCTGAACCAGACAACTTCTGAAAATTTGTATACCACTATTTAAAAACTTGACGTTTAGTTTTGGTTGTTAGTTCCCTACAGTTGAAGACTCACACCAAAGCCACATGAATCTTGGATGTCTGAGATCGAATTAAATGGAACTTTGATTGAAAAAGAATTGATCTTGTAGAACGTTTGAAACATCTCCCCATAGTGACATCTAGTGGTCAGATACCTGGTTCACTTAAAGTCTCAAAAAAGTGAAAGGGTTTCCCCTTGTTATTATGTGCTCTTTTCTTTTTGTTGAGTTATACCATTTATTGATTTTTTGAGTTATGGCGTTAACAACCTGGAGGAGTCATTCATTTATACATGAGTATAAATGGACAAGATACTTCTTCACTGTCCACCCCTCTTTGTAACTGAATGAGGGATGGCAAAGAAGTCATTCTTAATCGAGACCTGATAAACTGAGAATCTGACATCTGCATCACAATCTAGTTGTTGCATAAGAGAGACGTTGCAGAAGAAAATTATATCCTCCTGAGACCCAGCCCATCATTAATGTCCTCTGCAGTTGAAAGATACTTTGTTCGTCAGTTCTCAGGAGGAGATTGACTGTCAAATAAAATAAATAAATAAATAATAATAATCATTAAAAACCCTCCACCAAGCACCATAATAATAAAAAAGCCTAAACAAATCCAATACTTATGTTTTGTCACGCAACTCACCTTTCAAGCAGCGCCCTTTGATGGTCAGTGATTGGGGATAAGAAGCCGAAGAAACAAGAAAACAAGCACCAAATTTGGCATAAATACCCCTTAAACATTACTCTTTCGAAAATGCAGAGTGTCCACTTGAATTTTCAATAGGCAGCCAGGTAGGGGTCAATTGAAGAATTACACAGGGGTCAAAATTAAAAAATGCTCCAATCATATTGAAAGGAATCCCATATTATTTGTCTGATCATAAAGATTTCAAAAAGGTATAGTTTGGACCATCTATGACTGAATTCTGTGGAGTTCTGGGGTTAAAAAAAATAAGAGCAGAAATGGTGACAAAGGTCCATTTCCATTTGTGCAGGAGTCAGAAGTTAAAGTTGCTCCAATTTTGGTAACAAAAAAGTTGTGCAAATTATTGGTTGAGGATTAGTAAATGGAATCGTTTTGACAGTGTTAAATGCTTGCTCTGCAAAGGTGAAACAATGTCGACCTCCACTGGATTCTGACATGTGACATATGTTACCCCGTAACATTATAACTAAGCATGATACATGATGCAAACTATTCCTTTTTAAAATCTTATCTCAACCAATAATTTGCATAATTTTTTCCAGAATTAGAGCAACTTTAACTTTTGACCCTTGTACAAAGTGAAATTGGCCTTTGTCACATTCTTCCTGATTTTTTTTTTACCTCATAACTTCCATAATATTCAGTCATAGATGGTCCAAACTATATCGTTTTGGAATCTCTGTGATCAGACAAATAATGTGGTATAGTTTTCAATAATTTTGATCCTTGTGTAATTCTTCAATTGACCCCTACGTGGCTGCCAATTGAAAGTTCAAGTGGACACCCTGCCTTTTCAAAAAGGTAATGTCTAAGCAGGTGTATTTCTGCCAGATTTGGTGCTTGCATCACCATTTGAAAGATTTTTTTCAGTTATCCGCCGCACTAAAGGTGCTCCCATTCTTATGACAGCTTGCAAACTATTAATCCATGAGCCAGTAGGCAATTTTTATAAAAAATTATTGGTTGAGCTAATAGGATGGATAAATGGAATCGTTTTTATTGTGTTGAATCATGTTTGGTCTCCAAAGTTAAAGTCAAAGTCAACATTCATTGGCTTCTATCATATATGACACACTTTACCCCATAACTTGATAACTAAGCATGACAGAATGGTGCAAGCTATTCCCTTTTAAAACCCTGTTAAATAAATTTAAATTTATAATTTGCATCACTTTTCTTTTTTTACCAAAATTGCAGCAACTTTAACTTTTGACCCCCACAACTTGGAGCTCAATGCCCAGAAAACAGTGGAGATGATCGTGAACTTCAGGAAAGCCACAGCCCCCCCGCCCTCCCCAACAGCCCCATCACCACTGTGGTCTGTCACCGCTTCCTCGGCACCACCATCACCCAGGACCTCAAGTGGGAGTCAACCATCATCAAGAAGGCCCAGCAGAGGATGTACTTCCTGCGGCAGCTGAAGAAGGCCAAGCTGCCTGTCCAGCTGATGGTGCAGTTCTACACGGCCATCATCGAGTCCATCCTCTGCTCCTCCATCACGGTGTGGTACGCCGGGGCCACAGCCAGGGACAGACACAGACTGCAGCGCATTGTGGCCTCTGCTGAGAAGGTGATCGGCTGCAGCCTTCCATCTCTCCACGACCTGCACATCTCCAGGACTCTGGGCCGAGCAGGTCGGATCACAGCTGACCCTTCTCACCCTGCACACAATCTATTCAAACCACTCCCCTCGAGCAGGAGGCTACGGTCCATCTGGACCAGAACCTCCCGCCATAAAAACAGTTTCTTCCCCTTTGCCGTTAGACTCATGAACACTTCATAACTCAGTCATCTTAAGCTTAACTCTGTCACTTTATCATTTTATCACGGGTCACTTTAGACAGTGTACTTTGGTTTTGAATTGCACTCCTCCCACTGCACTGTTTTTTTCTGTTTCTCTGTTTTTTCTGTTGCACACAGCCTTTCATAATTCATATTTCTTTTTTTTATCTTAGATTTTATCTTATTTTGACACATATGTTATATTTTATCTTAGCATTTTATCTCTTCTTAATGTTGCACCATTGTACCAAAGCAAATTCCTAGTCTGTGAATCCTGTTCACTGGCAATGGCAATAAACTTCTTCTGATTCTGGTTTCTGATTCTGATACACTGAAATTTAACTTTGTCACGCATTTTTGCTGTTTTTAGCCCATAACTCCAAAACATTCTGTCATAGTCCAAACTATACCTTTTTTGGAATCTTTATGACTGGACAAATTATGTGTTGTACTTTTCAATATGATTGGAGCATTTTTCAGTTTTCACCTCTGTCTAACCCTTCACTGACCACTACCTGACTGGAGCTACCAGCCTGAGATGGCCACCATATGTTTTTTTTTTTTTTTTTTTTTGTAGTTCATGGTATACTGAGGCTGGATTAAGTGGTACCGAAGACCTGCTTGGCCAATGGACTATGCAGCTAAAGTTCTCATGTCTTACAGGATGCAATTTCTTCAATTACAGGCACAGAAGCCTTTAACTCCTTCAGGGTTGTCATGGGTGTGTTTGTGGCTCCCTTCACTTGTCTACTTCTTGTGTGGTCTGCTTTTGAGAACTGCCTAGTCCAGATAGATTTACCATACAGCTGGTATTTATTCATGATTGATGTAAATGAAGTCCAAGACATATTCAGTGACATTGAAATGTTCATGTTCAGAAACAGCATTAGTGAAGGTTACAAATGATCTTCTTATGGCCTCGGACAGTGGACTCATCTCTGTGCTTGTTCTGTTAGACCTCAGTGCTGCTTTTGATACTGTTGACCATAAAATTTTATTACAGAGATTAGAGCATGCCATAGGTATTAAAGGCACTGCGCTGCGGTGGTTTGAATCATATTTGTCTAATAGATTACAATTTGTTCATGTAAATGGGGAATCTTCCTCACAGACTAAAGTTAATTATGGAGTTCCACAAGGTTCTGTGCTAGGACCAATTTTATTCACTTTATACATGCTTCCCTTAGGCAGTATTATTAGACGGTATTGCTTAAATTTTCATTGTTACGCAGATGATACCCAGCTTTATCTATACATGAAGCCAGAGGACACACACCAATTAGCTAAACTGCAGGATTGTCTTACAGACATAAAGACATGGATGACCTCTAATTTCCTGCTTTTAAACTCAGATAAAACTGAAGTTATTGTACTTGGCCCCACAAATCTTAGAAACATGGTGTCTAACCAGATCCTTACTCTGGATGGCATTACCCTGACCTCTAGTAATACTGTGAGAAATCTTGGAGTCATTTTTGATCAGGATATGTCATTCAAAGCGCATATTAAACAAATATGGACCTCGTAGCACCATATCACCCCAATAGAGCGCTTCGCTCTCAGACTGCAGGCTTACTTGTAGTTCCTAGGGTTTGTAAGAGTAGAATGGGAGGCAGAGCCTTCAGCTTTCAGGCTCCTCTCCTGTGGAACCAGCTCCCAATTCAGATCAGGGAGACAGACACCCTCTCTACTTTTAAGATTAGGCTTAAAACTTTCCTTTTTGCTAAAGCTTATAGTTAGGGCTGGATCAGGTGACCCTGAACCATCCCTTAGTTATGCTGCTATAGACGTAGACTGCTGGGGGGTTCCCATGATGCACCGTTTCTTTCTCTTTTTGCTCTGTATGCACCACTCTGCATTTAATCATTAGTGATCGATCTCTGCTCCCCTCCACAGCATGTCTTTTTCCTGGTTCTCTCCCTCAGCCCCAACCAGTCCCAGCAGAAGACTGCCCCTCCCTGAGCCTGGTTCTGCTGGAGGTTTCTTCCTGTTAAAAGGGAGTTTTTCCTTCCCACTGTAGCCAAGTGCTTGCTCACAGGGGGTCGTTTTGACTGTTGGGGTTTTACATAATTATTGTATGGCCTTGCCTTACAATATAAAGCGCCTTGGGGCAACTGTTTGTTGTGATTTGGCGCTATATAAAAAAATTGATTGATTGATTGATTGATTGATGTGCCCATCTCCTGACTTGTATAAAGAAAACTGGCAATAAAAGTAATGAGTTGTATTACTAACCCCAAATCAGAAAATGTTGGGACAGTATGGAAAATGCAATTTAAAACAAAGACACAAACAAACAATGCAATAACACATTTACTTTGACTTCTGTTTCATTACAGACAGCATGAACCCAAGATATTTCATAATTTGTGTGGACAACTTAATTTCATTTGTTAACATCCATTCCTTTCAGGCTTGTAACACATTCCAAATGAAAAAAGTGAAAGCATTTACTACCTTATGTTGCTATTCCTTTTCAAAACACTGAAGACATTTTAGCATTAAGGATACAGTACATGCAATGAAGTGCTTCAGGTGTTATTTTGTCCCATTCTTCCTGCAAACACATCTTAAGGTGTGCAACAGTGTGGTACAGTCGTTGCACATTTTGTTTCAAAATTCTGCACACATTCTCTATTGGGGAGAGTTCAGAACTGCAGGCACCCCAGTCCCATATCTGTACACTCTTCTGCCACAGCCACGCCTCTGTAAGGTGGGCAGATAATTTTGCATTGTCTTGTTGAAAAATGAATGGACGTCCCTGGATGTCGTCTTGAAGGCATCATATAAGGTACTAAAATCTCAATGTACTTTTCTGCATCAATGCTGCAATCACATAAGTGTGAATTACCTTTGCCACAAGCACTTACACAGCACCCATATTATGACAGACCCTGGTTTTTGAACTTGTTCCTGATCACAGTCTGGATGTTCCTTTTCATTCTTGGTCAGGAGCACACAGCATCCATTTCTTCTTCAAAACCACAGTACACATTTTTACTGTGTGAAGGTCCAACCTAGATTCCTCCAAGCCCAGAGAAATCGACATTTCTGGACAAGGTTAACATCATTTTTTGTCCCTCTCCCCCAACCTCGGCCAAACACTGAGGTTTTAAGTGGCATTTCTGAATGTATATATAGTATCTGTATTATAGTGGTTGACAAAGGTTTCCCAAAGCAGTAACTTGCCCATGTGGTTATATCAACTAATGATGAATAGCAGTTCTTGCTACAGTCCAATATGAGGGATTGGTGGTCATGCAGGTCCATTTTAGGCTTGTGCGCTTTCCTTTTATGCACTGAAATTCCTCCAAATTCCAGGAAGCACTTGATATTATATACTGTAAAGGAAGAGGTACACAAATACCTTCCAATTCTTCTTTGATTTTTCTTTGTTCTTAAACATTCCAATTTTCTTACCTTTGTTTGCTGACAAACTGGAGATTCTCTGCCCATCTTTGCTCCTCAAAGACTCAACCTTTTACAGATACTACCTCTGTACCCAATCACAATTCCAATCACCTTTTGACATCACCAGCTTGAAATATCATTAGGTAAATGTTTTTAGCTCATTATTACCAAAATTCGAGCAACTTTAACTTTTGACCCCTGTACAAACTGAAACTGACTAATCACCATTCTTGCAGTTTTTACCCCATGACTCCATAGAATTCAGTCATGCGGTAAATTTCACAATATGATTGGAGCTTTCTTAAATTTTTACCTCTGTGTCCCCTCATTGACCCCTATATAACTACCACCCTGGGATGGCTATCATACATATCATACCTGCTTGGCCCATGGATTAATCTTAACAGTTTCATTTCAGTTCCACTGTGGCGGCGTACAGAGGCTAAATAGAAAAAGCATCACTGGCTAAATATGTAGATTCAAGTTTAGACATATGGCTCAGCATACTGAACCCTCGACCACCATTTCAGGTTTTAATTCCACATCAGCAGGTGTCTTGTGGATAAAAAGCACTCAATAGACAACATACAATAAATCATCTGTTTTGTGTTGCTAAAAAGATGCTCACTTGGTCTGAAAATGAATCCATGGAAAACCGTAATGCATGAATGGTTGATCCATTTTAACATATACACCAAATACATTTCTAACCACAAGTACTCATATTGGAACACTTTACACATTTTGTTTATGCCATTTCAAATACAAAAAATACGAAAGATAAAAATTTTAAAAAAGATCTTCCTTAAACTCAAACTGAAAGCAAAATCTCTACAACTTGATATAAATTAATTAAAAATACAAAAGCCAAGATGATGGGTTGCATAAGTAAAGGAACTCTTTGATGTATAATACCTGCAAATAATCAGTTTTACAGCCAGCTTTCTTCAGACTAGTCAGGGGATGGACGCGGAATATGTCTATGTACTTTTTTTTACATCAATTATGGAGACATACAAACAGTATGGCACTCTATGGTAAATCTACAAGGAGTACAGTTCTCAAAAATTGAATGACTGTGCAAAGAATGAGGAAAGACACACAGACAACCCATAAGAAATTATAGGCTTCTCTGGCTGTGATTGGAGAAAGTGTATAGTGCATGTTTTGCATTTTATATGAAGTTGTACAGATTTGCTTTCAGTTGGAGTTTAAGGAAGACAAGTTTAGAATTTATGTTTTTGTATTTGAAATGGCATAAACAAATTAAAATGTGTGAAATACCAAGTGTTCTGTAGTTACTGACTAACTACAATTTTGCAGGAAAACAAATGCAGAAGATGCGAGGACTATCTTGTAACCACCTTTTGCCAACCGTATCTGGAAACATAGGTGCTGGAATCACAATAACTTCACAAGCCAAAAATGGAGTAAGCTTGATGGCTTCACTTAATTTGGAATTATTAGTGGAAAAATGCCTGGAATAATAAATATAATTGTACAATCACAAACATTACTGAACTATAACTTCAAAAATGAGTATCAGGCTTCTATAAATGCCACAGGACTTTTCATTTTATCCATGAACCATTTTAAATAAACCTTATTTTTTTTTTTTTTTTTAAAGTACCATATTTTCCAGAATTTTGTACATTCTTTTGTTGTAGTTTGTCATTTATTCTTTTATCATCAGTTATTTTTAGTGCTCTGATTCCTGGGAAAGCCATATAATAATTAAGGTGTGATTTTTTTTTTTTTTTGCATATAAATCACACCAGAGAGGTCGTCACAGGACCTATCAAGCTTGCAAAAAAACCTACAGCTTATACTCTGGAAAATACAGGCTACACTTCGAGAGTCATTGACAAGTTCACAAGTGGACTAAATGAACAAAGAGCTCTGTACAGATTCTGCCAATGCTTCAGCATTAAAGAAATTTAATAATTCAATAAATATATATTTTTAAATTACAACAGAAAAATGCAGTCACCATCTATACACTGTTCATACATCATGACTTAGCAGATGTTAATACAGCTTTTGGAAATGGAGTTACACGACACACCCCAAAACATACTGGAGCTTCTTTGACAGAACAAGATAATAAATCACCAGAACAAATTAAATTTGATTTAATTCAGTGGAAGCTTTAGTCAGAACCCAAAAGCAAAGCAGATTCTGACTCATAACCAGCAGTATTTAACTGATGCACAACCATTTGCTGCTACAAAATGTGAGGCCAGAAAACGCAAATATATTAGTCCGCTTAGAAGTGATGCAAAGCTTCAAATTTTAAACAAAATCAACATGTAGTAACAGAACATCTGTTTCTGAAAAGTTATGCTGTAGCAGTATACAGTAAACCTAGTAAAGACATTAAACTGGTACTTTCTTTAAAATAAAAATGCATCAACGCTACTGTCTATATGTGAGCAGGTTTGAAGAACTGTTGCGTAGACATATTTACTGCATCAACACCTTTGGTAACCTCTCAAAACATTTGTGCAGCCGCAGCAGTAACAACAAATTAGTTATACAGAGCCAAGAAATCCAAAGGGTCATATTTGTACAAAACATATTTACTGTATATAGTTGGGGTTTCATGTTAAACATCACCAGAGTCCCACATTTCCATGTTGGTGTATTTACATGGTCTGTGGGAGAAAGAAAAGTTAATACCCCTCTGAAGGGAGAGGTGGTGTGTTGAGCAGCAACTCCTTACCAATTAAAGTGACAGGCACAGCACTTCTTATAGACCTACAAATGCACAACCTATGATCACTTGCTGAAAAGGTCCTAAAGCCCTTAAAAAAAAAAAAAAATAACACAAACTTGTCAGGGGCACACATATGTAGAGGACGTAGCTCTGATAAAACAGTAATGAAGGCCATTTCAATGATTACCTCCACTGACAGAGGAGGCCAGGCAGAACATCCTGTCAGCCAGGTATGTATAAGGCGAGTCCAACTTTTCAGTGCTGGAGGGCTTCTTGAGGAACATCTTGAGGCAGATCTGAAGCATCAAAATTGAAGCTAATCCTCCTGGACCCAACCCTCACATCAAGTGGCAGAGGTAAACATTAAACAAAGCTGAAGAACACAAACTACTTGCATGAATCAGAGAGCATTACTGTGCGTCACCACAAGAGAAGCATTAAAAGGAAGGTAAGGTTTGTTTACCCACATCAGTTGGCAATCTTATTAAGGGCATTGATGCATCATCCATGGCATGAACATCTCCATGTCTGTGCTAACAGAGCATTATCAAACAGAGTGCATATGCTCGCAGTCCTAACCAGCATTAGTGAACCGCCTAAGTTTTAATATTATTTAAAATATTACCTGAAACAAATGCAAATTAACTAATTTTGCACAACCCGATTATTTATTCAAATTTCCCATGTTGTTAAACAAGAAATCCTTTTCACATAGTGAATTTCTCCTTTTTCTGTGCATGTCATTTGGATGAATTTAGAGGCAGCACTTTTACAGCCACTTTTCTTTAAGCATGTCCAGGAATGGATACATTAACATTATCACTGAACAATGCGCAGTCTCCAATCACAGCTACAGTAACCTACAACTTCTTCACGTGATACTTGGTGGTTTCCCTCACTTGTCTCATTCCTGCACAGCCTTTTGGTTTTTGACAGACGCCTACTACAGGTTTATCATATAGTACACATATATATATATATATATACATACATACACACACAGTACCATACTGTTTGTATTTCTTAATGATTAATGTAAAGTCCAAGACTCATTCAGTGACTTGGAAATATTCATGTATCCATAACCTGAATTGTCTCACAACTGGTGATAAAAGTGAATATTTGCTGTAAATTCATCAAAGTGTGCCAATAATTGTGTCAGGCATTCACCAGTCAGCCATACCATTGTGAGCACTGGCAGGTGATTATTTCATTACAACATCTGTCAGTGGGTGAGATATATTAGACAAGTTACCATTTTGGCCTTGAAGTTAATGTGTTGGAAGCAAGAAAAATGGGGCGCATAAGGATTTGAGTGACTTTGACAGAGGGCAAATTGTGATGGCTAGATGACTGGGCCAGAGTATCTGAACTGGCAACAGGGTCATTTGGGACATGCTAGACAAAGAAGTCCAAACCATGGAGGCCCCTGCTCACAACATATAGGATTTAAAGGATCTGCTGGTCTTGGAACCAGATACCACAGCATACCTTCAGAGGTCTGGTGAAGTCCATGCCTTGATGGATCAGGGCTGTTTTGGTGGCAAAAAAGTGGGGGGGAACCTACATAGTGTTAGGTAGGTGTTCAACACCTTTTTTGTTCTTCAGTAATTGAGATTTTACTCAACATTCTAATTATACAAAATTGGTTAATTTGCTTTAATTTCTGCATACATTTTAAATTCAGTCTTTAAAATCGGGATGCCAATAATACCTACCAGGACTCCAAATGGATTCACACTCGCACTGTGCTACACTTCACAGGTAATTTAACAAGGCAACTGTTGCTTTTCATCAATCTGTGCAGTAGACAAAGTAGTGGTACAAATCTATATTAAATCATAGCACCAGTATGAATCAGGTACCATAATAAGCATTCCACACTTCACTGCAAACTAAATATTTCCTCAGATTGTGTTTTTCTAAATCTTTTGTGGGCAAAGAGCTGTTTGAAGATTAAAATATGATGTACCTCTTAAGCAAATACAAAATTTTAAAAATTACTCACTTGACCATTTAGCCAGGTATCGTTCCATCACAGATTATGTAAAATGTGAGAAACAAACTTATCGCTGCACACATTCACTGACGAAAGTGGCACCTATCATATTTTAATTAGTAAAAACAATAATCCACTTTTAACAGTGGTGACAGTTACTGTTGTGGCGGTACACTTCATTAAGTACAAATTAGACACACGTGTTAAAATAAATATTAAAAAATAAAACTTGGAGTGTACAGGGGCTATAGTCAGGATATGAAATGATCATAATCCACTGCGGCCCAAACTAATACGAATCAAGAAATAACTTTCTATGACATAAGGTAAAGATGTAAATTCCACTGTGTAGACGGAAGAAATGTTTTAGCCATTTCTACTTAGTTGAGGAGAAAGAGCGGGGGAAAAAAGCTCACAGTGGAAGGACGGAGTTGATCTAAAGTACTTCAAAATGGAGCACCTTTTACTGTCTGGCAAAAATGCACAATGATTAACAGTGCCTTAAAAAAAAAAACCCTTATTTACAGGATAGGGCAATGCTGACTATTCACAAAATAAAGAAAAGACAAAAGCAAGCAGCAGTCAGGTTACAGCTGAGAACCCACCACTGCATGCATCTTGTGGTCAGCGCACGCTCACTGTGCCAGCAGTCAAACATTTGGGCACCAGCAGCACAAACACTCCTGTATGTGAGGCTGAGTGACAGTAGCATGTTCTTGAGCGGAGGCAAGGGGGCGTGGGCTCAGCCAGCAGATGAGGTGCTGAGGTGTTCACTGTTCTACTCCAGTTTGTGCTGTAGTCTTTTCTGAAAGTACACTGGCAAGATGGAGAGCACAGCGAGCACACCAAGCACAGCCAGCGAGCTCCAGGACACCACCTCACCAGCAGTGGTCAGCTTATACAGCGTCGTGCCCGCGTTGATCGCTACAAAGGATGGCGGTGCCACTCCTAAAACACAAAGTTCAGCACAGTCAATGCAGAAAGAAGCAAAAGATTAAAATGCCAATAAATATACCTGTGTGTGTGTGTATATATATATATATATATATATATATATATATATATTATAAAGGTTTACCAAGAAAGGTCCCGAGGAAGAAGACCCCCAAAGGCACATTGATGACAGGCGAGGTGATGTTGATGAACCAGTTGGGAAGAAAAGGGGTTATTCTCAGAAATATTATGTAATTGATTAAGTGAGATCGATGTTTGTCAACCTGCCAGCAAAAAAAAGGTAATGAGCCTTATTTAAGTGACATGGTCAAAAGATATATTAGGAATTATATATACGAGGTCTGTCCAAAAAGTATCAGACCTTTTCATTTTTTTCAAAAACCATATGGATTTGAATCATGTGTGCTTGCATGAGCCAACCTTGAATCTTCATGCGCATGCGTGATTTTTTTCACACCCGTCGGTTGCATCATTAGCCTGTGAGCAGGCTTTGTGTGAGCACTGGTCCTCCCCTCTCGTTGGATTTTCATTGCGAGGTGGAACAATTTGGAGCTTTGCTGCATCAAATTTTTCCAGAAACTGTGAGAGACAGCCGGGTGGAAACCATTCGGAAGATTCAGACGGCTTTCGGTGACGATCCTATGGGCATCACACAGATTAAGGAGTGTTACAACTGGTTTAAAGACGGCGCACAATGACGGAGGGTGCGCCGCGCTCCGAGCGGCCATCGACAGGCTGAAACGACCAGATCATTTCCAAAGTGAACGCTGTGTTGATCCGGGACGTCGTCTGACTACCAGAGAAATTGCAGAAGAGGTGGACATCAGCACTTTTTCGGCACATTCCACTGTTACAGGAGATTTTGTAATGAAAGACGTGCGGAAGTTGGAAGTCTCACAGGACATGTTGTGACATGTCCAGCTCTTACACAATTCCTCGGATACTCACTCGACTGAAAAGCCACTGAAAGTCGTTTGAATCTTCCGAATGGTTTCCACCTGGCTGTCTCACAATTTCTGGAAAAATTTGATTCAGCGCTGCTCCAATCGTTCAGACATTTTCCTCAAAATGAAAATCCAACGAGGGGGGAGGACCAGTGCTCACTCAAAGCCTACTCACAGGCAAATGACGCAACCGACAGGCGTGAAAAAACTCACGGATGCACACGAAGGTTCAAGGTTGGCTCATGCAAGCACACGTGATTCAAATCCATAAGGTTTTTGGGAAAAAAAAAAAAATAAAAAGGTCTGATACTTTTTGGACAGACCTCACACACATACATATATATATATATACGAGGTCTCTTAGATAATAAACCGACCCTTTTATTATTATTTTTTTTAACTATATGGATTTGAATGACATGCGATTACACCAATCATGCTTGAACCCTCGTGCGCATGCGTGAGTTTTTTCACGCGTGTCGGTGACGTCATTTCCCTGTGGGCAGGCCTTGAGTGAGATGTGGTCCCGCCCTCTCGGCTGAATTCCTTTGTTTCACACGCTGCTCGAGACGGCGCGCGTTGCTTTATCAAAATTTTTTCTGGACCTGTGAGGAATATCCGAGTGGACACTATTCGAGAAATTAAGATGGTTTTCTGTGAAAAGTTTAATGGCTGATGAGAGATTATGGGGTGTTTCTGTCGGTGTAAGGACTTCCCACGGAGCGGGACGTCCTGCAGCGCTTCCAGGCGCTGTCGTCGGCCTGTTTCGAGCTTAAAACATCCTAATTTAAGGCTCAATTCACCCAGGACATCGTGAGAGAACAGAGAAGATTCAGAAGAGGCCGGCATGAGGAATTTATGCGGACATTCCACTGTTTAAGGACATTTTTTTAATGAAAGACGTACGCGCAAATTTGCCGAGTCGTTTCTGTGACGACTCGGCAAATCTGTGTGCGCCGCGACAGGAAAAACACCTCCGTGTTGAAAACCATTTGTAGAATTCAGGCGGCTTTTAATGGCTTTCAACAAGTGAGTAACTGAGAAATTGTTTAACAGCTTGGGCATGTTCCAACTTGCCCGTTAAGATTTCCAACGGAGGTGTTTTTCCTGCCGCGACCCCCCGCGGTCGGGTCCAGCCCGACATGCGACTCTGCCCGCACGTTCTTTCATTACAAAATGACCGTTAACAATGGAATGTCCGAATAAACTCCTCATGCCTACTTCTTCTGAAAGTTCTCTGTTCTCTGACGACTTACTGCGTCAACAGAGCCTGAAATGTGGAAGTTTTCAACTTGAAACGGCGAGACGCTGCCGCCTCGAAGCGCAGATCGCCGTCAGGTGCCGTGGACCGTCCTTAAAGCGACACTACCAGACCAAAATCTCTCATCAGCCGTTAAAATTTTTACCAAAAACCAGCTGAATTTATCGAATGGTGTCCACTCAGTTGTGCCTTACAGTTTTGAAAAAATTTTTATCAAACAAAGCAACAGTCTCTGAGCCATTCCTAAACAATGAAAAAAAATCGACGAGCGGGTGGACGACTCCTCACTCAAAGACTGCCCACAGGCGAATGACGTAACCGACAGGCGTGAAAAAACTCTCGCATGCCCACGAGGGTTCAAGCATGTCTGATGTAATCACACGTGATTCAAATCCATATGGTTTTTGAAAAAATAATAAGGTCGGATACTTTTCTAATAGACCTCGTATATACACACACACACACACACACACACATATACACACACACACATATACACTCAACAAAAATATAAACGCAACACTTTTGGTTTTGCTCCCATTTTGTATGAGATGAACTCAAAGATCTAAAACTTTTTCCACATACACAATATCACCATTTCTCTCAAATATTGTTCACAAACCAGTCTAAATCTGTGATAGTGAGCACTTCTCCTTTGCTGAGATAATCCATCCCACCTCACAGGTGTGCCATATCAAGATGCTGATTAGTGCACAGGTGTGCCTTAGACTGCCCACAATAAAAGGCCACTCTGAAAGGTGCAGTTTTATCACAGCACAATGCCACAGATGTCGCAAGATTTGAGGGAGCGTGCAATTGGCATGCTGACAGCAGGAATGTCAACCAGAGCTGTTGCTCATGTATTGAATGTTCATTTCTCTACCATAAGCCATCTCCAAAGGCGTTTCAGAGAATTTGGCAGTACATCCAACCAGCCTCACAACCGCAGACCACGTGTAACCACACCAGCCCAGGACCTCCACATGCAGCATGTTCACCTCCAAGATCGTCTGAGACCAGCCACTCGGACAGCTGCTGAAACAATCGGTTTGCATAACCAAAGAATTTCTGCACAAACTGTCAGAAACCATCTCAGAGAAGCTCATCTGCATGCTCGTCGTCCTCATCGGGGTCTCGACCTGACTCCAGTTCGTTGTCGTAACCGACTTCAGTGGGCAAATGCTCACATTCGCTGGCATTTGGCACGTTGGAGAGGTGTTCTCTTCACAGATGAATCCCGGTTCACACTGTTCAGGGCAGATGGCAGACAGCGTGTGTGGCGTCGTGTGGGTGAGCGGTTTTCTGATGTCAATGTTGTGGAGCGAGTGGCCCATGGTGGCGGTGGGGTTATGGTTTGGGCAGGCGTCTGTTATGGACGAAGAACACAGGTGCATTTTATTGATGGCATTTTGAATGCACAGAGATACCGTGACGAGATCCTGAGGGCCATTGTTGTGCCATACATCCAAGAACATCACCTCATGTTGCAGCAGGATAATGCACGGCCCCATGTTGCAAGGATCTGTACACAATTCTTGGAAGCTGAAAATGTCCCAGTTCTTGCATGGCCGGCATACTCACCGGACATGTCACCCATTGAGCATGTTTGGGATGCTCTGGACCGGCGTATACGACAGCGTGTACCAGTTCCTGCCAATATCCAGCAACTTCGCACAGCCATTGAAGAGGAGTGGACCAACATTCCACAGGCCACAATTGACAACCTGATCAACTCTATGCGAAGGAGATGTGTTGCACTGCATGAGAAAAATGGTGGTCACACCAGATACTGAGTGGTATCCCCCCCCAATAAAACAAAACTGCACCTTTCAGAGTGGCCTTTTATTGTGGGCAGTCTAAGGCACACCTGTGCACTAATCATGGTGTCTAATCAGCATCTTGATATGGCACACCTGTGAGGTGGGATGGATTATCTCAGCAAAGGAGAAGTGCTCACTATCACAGATTTAGACTGGTTTGTGAACAATATTTGAGGGAAACGGTGATATTGTGTATGTGGAAAAAGTTTTAGATCTTTGAGTTCATCTCATACAAAATGGGAGCAAAACCAAAAGTGTTGCGTTTATATTTTTGTTGAGTGTATATACACACACACACATATATATATATATATATATATATATATATATATATATACATACACACACAGGAACTGGAGAGGAATTTATTCAAATTTGTAATGTTTTCCTTGATGTTTGTGAAAATGAGAGCAGACTAAATGTGAAAAAATATCTCTCACCACAATTCAGTCAAATAACACGCCATCTATTCTCCACTAACCCCCTACCCACTCACACACACAATTCTGACATTCTATCTGCAAAACCTCAATTTAAGCTTATAGTCATGAACCTAATAATCTGGCATCTCATAATATACAAATATTCTTGCTAAAGAAAAGAAGTAATCAATCAAATGGTACATCAAATAGAAAGCTACTGTGAGGACACATACAATTTCTATTCCATTTTACCTGCTGAGACCACTTTTGGGCTCTCTCTGTGAGATACTTGTAGACCACAGGTCTCCCCACCAAATAAGATAACATATAACAAAAGGAAGCACCCAGGCCGGAGCACTGCCAAAACACAAAACATAGGAGTGGTAAGTATAATGAAGATATAGGGTTTTTTGTTTGTTTGTTTTTAGGTCTAACATTCTATAAACATTCTGAACTCACACGCCATTCCAACTCATTATACAAACTTTGCTTAATTTATTACCACCCTTGAAAAATGTCAACTACCTATTTTATAAACACTACCCAATCTAGAGACCCTGGAGCCACATGGGTAACACACTAGTGTGTGTGTGTGTGTTATATATATATATATATATATATATATATATACATATATATATATATACATACATATATATATATATATACATACATATATATATATATACATACATACATATATATATATATACATACATACATACATACACACACACACACACACACACACACAGAGTATGTTTACTGACTTATGACCTCTGAAAATTGAGGAGCCATGCATAAAATGGCTGAAATTCCTAAATGGTTAATGCAATATTTTTGTTAAATTATTTAAAATCACACTGAAATGTCTACACGACAAGCACATGTGGTCTTTCCTTTGAACTCCACTGTGTTGGGGTACAGAAGCAAAATTACAGAAATTGTCACTATCCAAATACTGACATACCTGAATGAAAATCACTGACATTTCATACTATCTGTACTCACCAAACAGACTAAGAAGAGCGCCAAGGGGAAAGGGTAAAGATACCCTGACAGGATGCTTAGAAAGATTGATCCAGGAATTGCAAATGTTTGAAGGCTGATGGAAGCGTTGAGGTAAACAGTTTAGCTCAAAACCCAGTCAATGCCCATGCAGATTTGTTCAAACAAAAACACATACCTAATAATAGTGTGGTTACGTTACAACGTATGACTTTTCAAAAGACAGAAAAAACAAACAGTGATTCTAATCGTAGAAACTGGTATATCAAATGTCACTGACAAATTTGACATTTTAAGACGAGTTCTACATCGGTTTTTGCCTGGTTTTATTAACTAACCCCCAAACTCATTTTTGTGTCTGATTAAGTTGAGATTTGAGTGTCAACTTCCAGCCAATCCTTGGATGAAATATGAAAGTGTTCAGAAAATAATGAAAACACATTTTAGCATGTAACACCAGAATGATAAACAAAAACAAGATGACCAAAAAAAAAAAAAAAAAAGTCATTTGGCCCTAGTTGATAATCTCCTGGCATCTTGATAATCAACCCAAACCAAATCACTGACAACACAGTGCACATGAACTCTGATAGCGAGACGCTGGTAAACACTGACATATGTACTAATTTATAATAAATACCTGACTGAGTACAACTGCAAAAACAGCTAAAAGTGAAGTGCTTGTAGGTAGTGATTTCATGGTGACATCGAAGCACTAACACCATGGAGATGAAGAAATCTCAGCTGCCCATTTAGAGAACTGACGACTCACCAGATATTTGTTTTTAAATATATACAATTGCAAGAGAATAATTAGATACAAAGAACATGTTCAAAGTTCTGAGTTTCTTCATAAAAGTTTGATTTTCTTGATGAAAACCTGTGAAATAAGATGTCAAAGTGGACTCATCCAAAAAGTTGCAAAGGATACAAAATATATGTTGTGAAGTACGCCACCAACACTTCAGTGTAGTAAGTCTCTTTATATTTTGACAGCACAATTCCCAAAGCTTTGGCATCATCCATGTTTTTAGGGATCTTGATTTTTTCCATTTCATCACTGGGGGAGAAAAAAACAAACAAACAAAAAAACACATTGGTCATCCATTTTCCACAAAATCATTTGTTCTTTCATGACAATACTATGAGTTGGGCAGTTAGAACAGCATCCTTATGAGTCCATCTGAAAATACTGTGTCTCAAAGATAGGCAGCCTCTTGAAAGGCAAATCCCATGAATAAGTTACGGGAGGTTCATATATTGCTTCACGTCCAATTGGAGGAAACTGTGGAAACAAAGATTAATATTAAGATGGGGAAAAGGTGTTTCATCCACTGGTATAACTGCATTCAACAAATAATTTAAAAATAAAGTGACAGAAATCCACAGCTGCTGAGAGAAAGAGCCTTAGTGATTAGCACCGTTGGCTCACAACTAAAAGGACGTGGGACTGCTTCCCCCCCTGGTCTTTTCCATTTGAAATTTGCACATTCTCCCCATGTTTGCATATACGTATTCCCTCTGAGTGCTCTGGCTTTCTCCCACTGAAAAAGACATGCAGGTGAGATGATTTGGAAACGTAATTTACGTATCATGGGTATGAAAGAGTGTGAATGTTTTTGTCTGTCCATAGTGCAGCTGGAAAGTATCCACAACCCTTCACTTTTTATACGTTTTATGTTAGTCTTATTGCAAAAATGGATGAAATTAATTTTTTTCTCTTAAACTTACTCACAACAACCCATAATGAGAACATGACTTTTTTTTTAATTCTTTGCAAATTTATTAAAATTTTTAAAAAAACTGCCTATCTAAAACTAGAAAAATCAAGTGTACATAAGTATTCACACCCTTTGCTCAATACTTTGTTGATGCGCCTTTGACAGCAATTAGAGCCTCAAGTCTTCTTGAATGTGATGCCACAAGCTTGGTGTACCTATCTTTGGACAGTTTGGCCAATCCTCTTTGCAGCACCTCTGAAGCCCCATCAGGTTGGATGGGGAGCGTCAGTGCACAGCCATTTTCAGATTTCTCCAGGGATGTTCAATCAGATTCAGGTCTGGGCTCTGGCTGGGCCACTTAAGGACATTCACAGAGTTGTCCTGAAGCCACTCCTTTGATATCTGAAAGATGCTGAAGCCACTCCTTTGATGCTGAAAGATGAACAGTCACCCCAGTCTGAGGTCAAGAGCACTCTGGAGCAGGTTTTCATCTACAACACCTGGCAATAATTATGGAATCACTGGCCTCGGAGGATGTTCATTCAGTTGTTTAATTTTGTAGGAAAAAAAAGCAGATCACAGACATGACACAAAACTAAAGTCATTTCAAATGGCAACTTTCTGGCTTTAAGAAACACTATAAGAAATCAGGAAAAATAATTGTGGCAGTCAGTAACGGTTACTTTTTTAGACCAAGCAGAGGGGAAAAAAAAAAAATATGGACTCACTCAATTGTGAGGAATAAATTATGGAATCACCCTGTAAATTTTCATCTCCAAAACTAACACCTGCATCAAATCAGATCTGCTCGTTAGTCTGCATCTAAAACGGAGTGATCACACCTTAGAGAGCTGTTGCACCAAGTGGACTGACATGAATCATGGCTCCAACACGAGAGATGTCAACTGAAACAAAGGAGAGGATTATCAAACTCTTAAAAGAGGGTAAATCATCACGCAATGTTGCAAAAGATGTTGGTTGTTCACAATCAGCTGTGTCTAAACTCTGGACCAAATACAAACATGGGAAGATTGTTAAAGGCAAACATACTGGTAGACCAAGGAAGACATCAAAGCGTCAAGACAGAAAACTTAAAGCAGTATGTCTCAAAAATCGAAAATGCACAACAAAACAAATGAGGAAGAATGGGAGGAAACTGGAGTCAACGTCTGTGACCGAACTGTAAGAAACCGCCTAAAGGAAATGGGATCTACATACAGAAAAGCTAAACGAAAGCCATCATTAACACCTAAACAGAAAAAAAACAAGGTTACAATGGGCTAAGGAAAAGCAATCATGGACTGTGGATGACTGGATGAAAGTCATATTCAGTGATGAATCTCGAATCTGCATTGGGCAAGGTGATGATGCTGGAACTTATGTTTGGTGCCATTCTAATGAGATTTATAAAGATGACTGCCTGAAGAGAACATGTAAATTTCCACAGTCAGTGATGATATGGGGCTGCATGTCAGGTAAAGGCACTGGGGAGATGGCTGTCATTACATCATCAATAAATGCACAAGTTTACGTTGATATTTTGGACACTTTTCTTATCCCATCAATTGAAAGGATGTTTGGGGATGATGAAATCATTTTTCAAGATGATAATGCATCTTGCCATAGAGCAAAAACTGCGAAAACATTCCTTGCAAAAAGACACATAGGGTCAATGTCATGGCCTGCAAATAGTCCGGATCTTAATCCAATTGAAAATCTTTGGTGGAAGTTGAAGAAAATGGTCCATGACAAGGCTCCAACCTGCAAAGCTGATCTGGCAACAGCAATCAGAGAAAGTTGGAGCCAGATTGATGAAGAGTACTGTTTGTCACTCATTAAGTCCATGCCTCAGAGACTGCAAGCTGTTATAAAAGCCAGAGATGGTGCAACAAAATACTAGTGATGTGTTGGAGCGTTCTTTTGTTTTTCATGATTCCATAATTTTTTCCTCAGAATTGAGTGATTCCATATTTTTTCCCCTCTGCTTGGTCTAAAAAAGTAGCCATTATTGACTGCCACAATTTTTTTTTCCTGATTTCTTTATACTTAAAGCCAGAAAGTTGCCATTTGAAATGACTTTAATTTTGTGTCATGTCTGTGATCTGCTTTTTTTCTACAAAATTAAACAACTGAATGAACATCCTCTGAGGCCGGTGATTCCATAATTTTTGCCAGGGGTTGTACTCACTCGACTGGTAAGCCACTGAAAGCCGAGATAGGCATGTCCCAACTTGTCCTCTGACAGTCCAAAACAGAGGCGTTCTTTGTCTCGCTCCATCAACGGCTCCGTCATGACGCGCGAAGCCTCCGCGCGGCTTTCCATGACAAAATCTGCCGGAAAATGGCTGATGTCCAGCTCTTGTGATAACCAGAGAAATTGCACACGATGGTCTCAGATCCATACAGCCATCCGTTTAGAAATGAAATGGTCGTTTCTGCCTATCGATCGCGGCGCGCCGTGCGTCATTGTGGGCCGTCCTTAAAGCGGTAGTAACACTCCTTAATCTCTGTGAAACCCATAAAATTTTCACCGAAAGCCAAATGAATTTTCCGAATGGTTTCCAGCTGCCTGTCTCTAACAGTTTCTGAAAAAAATTCTGATGGAACAAAGCCCAAATCATTCCGCCATTTCCTCGCAATGAAAAAACGACGAGAGGGGTGGACCAGTGCTCACTCAAAGCCTGCCCACAGGCAAATGACGCAACCGACAGGCGTGAAGAAACTCACGCATGCGCACGAAGGTTCAAGCTTGGCTGACGTAAAAACATATGAATCAAATCCATATATTGTTTGCATAAAAAACAATGTCGGACTCTGTAGTTTTCTCTGGGCCCCTCCCCAATCAGACCGGGAGTGACATGTTTAGCCGCATGTTCTCCTTGAATTGCTGGCTGTCTGAGTGGTGTCCAAAAAATGAGGTGGGCTTCATAGATAATTGGCAAAGCTTCTGGGGAAAACCTGGTCTTGTTAGGAGAGACGGCATCCATCCCACTTTGGATGGAGCAGCTCTCATTTCTAGAAATCTGGCCAATTTTCTTAAATCCTCCAAACCGTGACTATCCAGGGTTGGGACCAGGAAGCAGAGTTGTAGTCTTACACACCTCTCTGCAGCTTCTCTCCCCCTGCCATCCCCTCATTACCCCATCCCCGTAGAGACGGTGCCTGCTCCCAGACTACCAATAACCAGCAAAAATCTATTTAAGCATAAAAATTCAAAAAGAAAAAATAATATAGCACCTTCAACTGCACCACAGACTAAAACAGTTAAATGTGGTCTATTAAACATTAGGTCTCTCTCTTCTAAGTCCCTGTTGGTAAATGATATAATAATTGATCAACATATTGATTTATTCTGCCTTACAGAAACCTGGTTACAGCAGGATGAATATGTTAGTTTAAATGAGTCAACACCCCCGAGTCACACTAACTGCCAGAATGCTCGTAGCACGGGCCGAGGCAGAGGATTAGTAGCAATCTTCCATTCCAGCTTATTAATTAATCAAAAACCCAGACAGAGCTTTAATTCATTTGAAAGCTTGACTCTTAGTCTTGTCCATCCAAATTGGAAGTCCCAAAAACCAGTTTTATTTGTTATTATCTATCGTCCACCTGGTCGTTACTGTGAGTTTCTCTGTGAATTTTCAGACCTTTTGTCTGACTTAGTGCTTAGCTCAGATAAGATAATTATAGTGGGCGATTTTAACATCCACACAGATGCTGAGAATGACAGCCTCAACACTGCATTTAATCTATTATTAGACTCTATTGGCTTTGCTCAAAAAGTAAATGAGTCCACCCACCACTTTAATCATATCTTAGATCTTGTTCTGACTTATGGTATGGAAATAGAAGACTTAACAGTATTCCCTGAAAACTCCCTTCTGTCTGATCATTTCTTAATAACATTTACATTTACTCTGATGGACTACCCAGCAGTGGGGAATAAGTTTCATTACACTAGAAGTCTTTCAGAAAGCGCTGTAACTAGGTTTAAGGATATGATTCCTTCTTTATGTTCTCTAATGCCATATACCAACACAGTGCAGAGTAGCTACCTAAACTCTGTAAGTGAGATAGAGTATCTCGTCAATAGTTTTACATCCTCATTGAAGACAACTTTGGATGCTGTAGCTCCTCTAAAAAAAGAGAGCTTTAAATCAGAAGTGCCTGACTCCGTGGTATAACTCACAAACTCGTAGCTTAAAGCAGATAACCCGTAAGTTGGAGAGGAAATGGCGTCTCACTAATTTAGAAGATCTTCACTTAGCCTGGAAAAAGAGTCTGTTGGTCTATAAAAAAGCCCTCCGTAAAGCTAGGACATCTTTCTACTCATCACTAATTGAAGAAAATAAGAACAACCCCAGGTTTCTTTTCAGCACTGTAGCCAGGCTGACAAAGAGTCAGAGCTCTATTGAGCTGAGTATTCCATTAACTTTAACTAGTAATGACTTCATGACTTTCTTTGCTAACAAAATTTTAACTATTAGAGAAAAAATTACTCATAACCATCCCAAAGACGTATCGTTATCTTTGGCTGCTTTCAGTGATGCCGGTATTTGGTTAGACTCCTTCTCTCCGATTGTTCTGTCTGAGTTATTTTCATTAGTTACTTCATCCAAACCATCAACATGTTTATTAGACCCCATTCCTACCAGGCTGCTCAAGGAAGCCCTACCATTATTTAATGCTTCGATCTTAAATATGATCAATCTATCTTTGTTAGTTGGCTATGTACCACAGGCTTTTAAGGTGGCAGTAATTAAACCATTACTTAAAAAGCCATCACTTGACCCAGCTATCTTAGCTAATTATAGGCCAATCTCCAACCTTCCTTTTCTCTCAAAAATTCTTGAAAGGGTAGTTGTAAAACAGCTAACTGATCATCTGCAGAGGAATGGTCTATTTGAAGAGTTTCAGTCAGGTTTTAGAATTCATCATAGTACAGAAACAGCATTAGTGAAGGTTACAAATGATCTTCTTATGGTCTCGGACAGTGGACTCATCTCTGTGCTTGTTCTGTTAGACCTCAGTGCTGCTTTTGATACAGTTGACCATAAAATTTTATTACAGAGATTAGAGCATGCCATAGGTATTAAAGGCACTGCGCTGCGGTGGTTTGAATCATATTTGTCTAATAGATTACAATTTGTTCATGTAAATGGGGAATCTTCTTCACAGACTAAAGTTAATTATGGAGTTCCACAAGGTTCTGTGCTAGGACCAA
The DNA here is from genome assembly GCF_902500255.1 of Thalassophryne amazonica. Classification (NCBI taxonomy): domain Eukaryota; kingdom Metazoa; phylum Chordata; class Actinopteri; order Batrachoidiformes; family Batrachoididae; genus Thalassophryne; species Thalassophryne amazonica. The sequence continues at coordinate 103,331,390 of NC_047104.1, read as the reverse complement.
TTTTATTCACTTTATACATGCTTCCCTTAGTCAGTATTATTAGACGGTATTGCTTAAATTTTCATTGTTACGCAGATGATACCCAGCTTTATCTATACATGAAGCCAGAGGACACACACCAATTAGCTAAACTGCAGGATTGTCTTACAGACATAAAGACATGGATGACCTCTAATTTCCTGCTTTTAAACTCAGATAAAACTGAAGTTATTGTACTTGGCCCCACAAATCTTAGAAACATGGTGTCTAACCAGATCCTTACTCTGGATGGCATTACCCTGACCTCTAGTAATACTGTGAGAAATCTTGGAGTCATTTTTGATCAGGATATGTCATTCAAAGCGCATATTAAACAAATATGTAGGACTGCTTTTTTGCATTTACGCAATATCTCTAAAATCAGAAAGGTCTTGTCTCAGAGTGATGCTGAAAAACTAATTCATGCATTTATTTCCTCTAGGCTGGACTATTGTAATTCATTATTATCAGGTTGTCCTAAAAGTTCCCTAAAAAGCCTTCAGTTAATTCAAAATGCTGCAGCTTGAGTACTGACGGGGACTAGAATGAGAGAGCATATCTCACCCATATTGGCCTCTCTTCATTGGCTTCCTGTTAATTCTAGAATAGAATTTAAAATTCTTCTTCTTACTTATAAGGTTTTGAATAATCAGGTCCCATCTTATCTTAGGGACCTCGTAGTACCATATCACCCCAATAGAGCGCTTCGCTCTCAGACTGCAGGCTTACTTGTAGTTCCTAGGGGTTTGTAAGAGTAGAATGGGAGGCAGAGCCTTCAGCTTTCAGGCTCCTCTCCTGTGGAACCAGCTCCCAATTCAGATCAGGGAGACAGACACCCTCTCTACTTTTAAGATTAGGCTTAAAACTTTCCTTTTTGCTAAAGCTTATAGTTAGGGCTGGATCAGGTGACCCTGAACCATCCCTTAGTTATGCTGCTATAGACGTAGACTGCTGGGGGGGTTCCCATGATGCACTGTTTCTTTCTCTTTTTGCTCTGTATGCACCACTCTGCATTTAATCATTAGTGATCGATCTCTGCTCCCCTCCACAGCATGTCTTTTCCTGGTTCTCTCCCTCAGCCCCAACCAGTCCCAGCAGAAGACGCCCCTCCCTGAGCCTGGTTCTGCTGGAGGTTTCTTCCTGTTAAAAGGGAGTTTTTCCTTCCCACTGTAGCCAAGTGCTTGCTCACAGGGGGTCGTTTTGACCGTTGGGGTTTTACATAATTATTGTATGGCCTTGCCTTGCAATATAAAGCGCCTTGGGGCAACTGTTTGTTGTGATTTGGCGCTATATAAAAAAATTGATTGATTGATAAAATAAAAAGGTCGGATACTTTTCTAAACAGACCTCGTGTATATATATATATATATATATGAAATTTTCACATTGACATTATGGTGTGTTATGTGTACAATTTTGAGGGAAAAAAAGAATTTCATCCATTTTGGAAATAAGGCTGTAACATAACAAAAAGTGAAGCATGGGGAATACTTTCCGGATCCATTGTATATGTGGCCTTAGCATAGACTAGCAGCATCCTCATCATCGGCCTCCCTCGGTCTGAAGAGACTATGGCACACGCCCCCTCCTGCAGCAGGTTCTCCGGTGACTGTACAGTCCAATTCTCGAGTGATAATCCTTGCTGCAGCCCTCGCAGATAAACGTCTGAGTATGCTGAGCTGTTTGTGTTTTTTGCTTTTCTCTCTTTTCCTTTCACAGCCTGTCGCGATCCTCCTCCACCCTTCTCACCCCGGTTTTGATGGTGGACCTCCACAAGGTGCAGTTTAGGGCAATGTTCTCCCAAGACTCAAAGTCAATATGTGCTACCATGAGGTCCCTCTTACAGACGTCCTTGTATCGTAGATGTGGGCAGCCTTTTTGCTGGGTTCCGTGCTCATGCTGGCCATACAGTAAGTCCTTTGGTATGTGGTCTTGGTCCACGCAGTGGACATGGCCTAGCCATCTCAGACGACGCTCACTGAGAATTGCGTACATAGTCCAAAATCCTGACCTCCTGAGGAGCTCTGAGTTTGTGACCCTGTCCATCCAGGTAATGCCCAGGATCCTTTGTGGACAACTCATGTGGAAAGCGTTGAGTTTGGCTTTTTGTACTGCATAAGTTGTCCAACTCTCATTTCCGTAAAGAAGAGTGCCAAGGACGCAAGCCTCGTACACCCTGAGCTTTGTTTGTATGGACAGATTTTTGTTTTTCCATATTCTAAATTTGAGTTTGGACATTACAGAGGCCGCTCTGCCAATTCTGGTGTTGATTTCTACATCAAGGGACAGGTTGTGGGTGATCATCGATCCAAGGTAGGTAAACCTGTCGACTACAACAAGCCTGGAGCCATTGACTGTTATAAGAGGGGGACATGGAGCATTCTGGGCCATAACCACAGTTTTCTTCATACTGATGGTTAATGAGAACTCATGGCATGCACTTGAAAAGCAGTTCAGGAGACGCTGAAGGCCTTGTTCTGAGTGGCTAGCCAGAACTGCATCATCAGCGAAGAGAAGCTCCCTGAGGAGGACAAGGATTGTCTTGGTTTTTGCACGTAGGCGAGCCAGGTTGAATAGCTTGCCATTGTGATGAGCATGGATGTAGACACCGTCAGTAGAGGACCGGAAGGCATAGCTCAAAAGTAGAGAAAAGAAGATACCATAGAGCGTTGGAGTGAGCACACAGCCCCATTTGACTCTGCTGAGGACTGGGAACGGCACCGACGTGTTTCCCTCAAAGCTGACCGTACTTTTCATGTTGTCATGAAATGACCTGATTATACTCAGAAGCTTTGGTGGCTCCTCGTGGCTACAGAAGGTAATTGGGCACCGTAAGGCCCCAGGCTAAACTGCAGGGAGCTCAGAGGAGGTCTGTCCCTCAGACATGCATCGCCCACCAGCATGTGGACACGCCCTGATGCTCATGAACCAGACCCCCAGCTATGGGTAAATAGCACTGGTAGATGGAGCTCGTTAACCTCGAATAGCAGGCTGTCTAGGGGAAGGACAACCCTGATTTCAAACCTGGGTAGATGGAGCTCGTTAGCCCTGAAAGGCTGTCCATCTAGGTGAAGGTAAACCCTGATTTCAAACCCCAAACTATGGGTGAAATAGTCCCACAGAAAACTCGGAGTGGAGCCCCGTAGGCGGTTAGGCATGGCTGTTATATGTGCTTTATAATGTTTATGAAACCAAAAGTCAACTTACTCAGGGAGCTCTGGAAAATTCCTGTAGAAGAGATACATGACTGAGGCAGAGCAGGTAAAGATGGACAGTAGAATCAGGAGAGACATGCGTGCTGAGCCTCCACCAGTATGATGAGGCTCTGAAAGAAAATGAGAAATACACCTTGTTCATAAGGACCTTACTGAACAGAAGTTACCCATTGACCAGGGAGTATCTGCCTCATGTAATTTACTTAAATTTTTTATGTCATTTGCTGAAACCAACAGTAAACAAAGTGTGCCCTTCATGAAACAGACTCATTCTGGGACAGACCACCAGCCACAGCTGTTAAGGCTATTACAAGGAAGTTGCCATATAAAAACACTTTGCAAGTGTTTTTTTTTTCTTTTCTTAAGTGTTTTACTTTGAAAGAAAAACTGGAAACTGATTTTTTTTTTTTGCATAGATTTATCAATCTACAGTACATTTCTGTCAAATGTGAGTCTTCAACGTCCGCAAAGTAATTTGCAGTTGCTTTGTAGCTATAGCATAAAATCCTGAGATTTCAGAACTGTGGTCACATTCCACAGCAGGAAAAAGTTGAATCATAGTAGCTCATGTTCAGAGTGATTTTATGTATCAAGTCTAATGTTGTGTTTGGAAGACCACACAACAAAGAAATGTCACAAGTGTCTGGTAACATGGAGAAGATCCCTGTCTCATTGGACTTGTAATGACTCAATGGAGCACAGCACCTCTGAATGTATTGAAGTCTAAGGTAAGCGACTAACTGTACAATCAACAATACGAGGTCTGTGAGAAAAGTATCGTACCTTTTTATTTTTTTCAAAAATTATATGGATTTGATTCATATGTTTTTACGTCAGCCAAGCTTGAACCTTCGTGCGCATGCGTGAGTTTTTCCACGCCTGTCGGTTGCGTCATTCGCCTGTGGGCAGGCTTTGAGTGAGCACTGCTCCACCCCTCTCGTCGTTGTTTCATTGCGAGGAAATGGCGGAATGATTTGGGCTTTTTTTTTTTCCCCATCAGAATTTTTTCAGAAACTGTTAGAGACAAGCAGCTGGAAACCATTCGAAAAATTTATCTGGCTTTCGGTGAAAATTTTACGGGCTTCACAGAGAATAAGGAGTGTTACTACAGCTTTAAGGACGGCCCACAATGGTGCACGGCGCGCCGCGCTCCAAGCCGCCATTGAGAGGCAGAAAACACCACATCATTTCTAAACGGATGGCTGTGTGGAGCTGGGACCGTCGTGAGCAATTTCTCTGGTTATCACAAGAGCTGGACGTCAGCCATTTTCCGTCAGATTTCACTTTTAACAAGAGATTTTGTCATGGAAAGCCGCGTGGAGGCTTCGCGCGTCAGGACCGATTCGCTGATCAAGCGAGACAAAGGAACACCTCCGTTTCGGAGTGCCAGGGGACAAGTTGGGATATGCCTATCTCTGCTTTCAATGCTTACCAGCCCAGTGAGTATAAGAGAAATTGTGGAGAGCTGAGCATGTCCCAACTTGTCCCCTGGCACTCCGAAACGGACGTAATCCTTTGTCTCGCTTGATCAGCGAATCGGTCCTGACGCGCGAAGCCTCCACGCGGCTTTCCATGACAAAATCTCTTGTTAAAAGTGAAATCTGATGGAAAATGGCTGATGTCCAGCTCTTGTGATAACCAGAGAAATTGCTCACGACGGTCCCAGCTCCACACAGCCATCCGTTTAGAAATGATGTGGTGTTTTCTGCCTCTCGATGGCGGCTCGGAGCGCGGCGCGCCATGCACCATTGTGGGCCGTCCTTAAAGCTGTAGTAACACTCATTCTCTGTGAAGCCCGTAAAATTTTCACCAAAAGCCAGATAAATTTTTCGAATGGTTTCCAGCTGCTTGTCTATAACAGTTTCTGAAAAAATTCTGATGGGAAAAAAAGCCCAAATCATTCCGCCATTTCCTCGCAATGAAACGACGACGAGAGGGGTGGAGCAGGGCTCACTCAAAGCCTGCCCACAGGCGAATGACGCAACCGACAGGCGTGGAAAAACTCACGCATGCGCACGAAGGTTCAAGCTTGGCTGACGTAAAAACATATGAATCAAATCCATATAGTTTTTGAAAAAAATAAAAAGGTACAATACTTTTCTCACAGACCTCGTATTTAGATGTTTGACATTTATTTAGGCAAGCATATGCACTTCCATAGGGATCATCTCCACACTACCAGGCACTTCTCATGTTTGATATTAATTAGATAGTGGCCAATAGTGTTGTGACGTTCACGAACGAGCCGATTCAGTTGAACGGCTCTTTAATATGAACAAAGGGAGCCGAGTCGCGGCTGCACGGGAGCCGTTCTTTTTGTCGTTCTTTTTTTTCATGCATGTTTGTTTCACACAGCTCCCAGGAACATCCAGTTGCGGTTGTGCCCCCCCCCCCCGCCGAATAGAAAGAGAGCGGCTACGGGGGGAGGGGCACAGGCAGCATGTGCCTTCACGAGTACTCCTGCAGGGGGGAGGGGGGTTCTTGTGGCATGAAAATAAGTGGCGCCACGCCGACATGCGCACATGGTGAGGAAAAAAAGTCACCCAGTCTCAGAGTCAGGACAGGCCAGTCTTATGCCACCCACATACGGACGGAGTTGCTGAGGTAAACTTCTGAATTGATCGAGAACAGCATACATTTCGTCTTCAGTGTATTTTCACCATGGTATACATTGAGTTTCTTAGGTGGTTAATAGGTATTCTCAAATCTGAATTCAATTTAATTTACTTTAACAAGTCCACCAGTAGGCCTACATGTTCGGTGACGATTAGCTGGTGGTGGAGGAAAGAACAAAAACAAATGGTGTTGGTCTTAATGACCTTTCATTCAGTTTTGTGTTTCTCAGTATGGGTTTCCTTGGTTATTTACAATGCGTTAACCCCATCTACTGGCTACTTTAAGCAACAACAGGTTTGGTTTAATGTCAGGTTTCTATTCCCTGTTCTCTTCTCGTTTGGAATGAGATTTCAGTCAGTCAACACCAGTCTTTTGCCTGAGCGTGCTGTTCTCCCCAAGGATTCATGTTTTCGATGTCCACTGCTGGCAGGAAAAGGTAGGGAGACACAGAATAGGGGAGCAAATTCAAGGATTCATGTTTTCGATGTCCACTGCTGGCAGGAAAAGGTAGGGAGACACAGAATAGGGGAGCAAATTTGAAGAGATGGGGTCTCTCTCTCTCTCTAATTACCAATTTATGTCACAAATGGCGCTAGGAATTTCTAACCAGAATGCATTGTAATGGCAAAGTGCGCAATGTGCACATGGTGGAAATTAATAATTAAGCCTAAAATACAAAAAAAAAAAAAAAAAAGCCATATGAGGGAGTTTTTTGAACGGCTCTTTGAAAGGAACAAGCCATAAAAATCCGGATCCCCCCAAAGAGCCATAAATCCCATCTCTAGTGGCCGATCCCTCTCGCCCAGGACACAAACTTTTTGTCACCCTCCCCCCTGGCACAGGACTAAAACCTCAACACACAAAAACTTTTTTTTCCATCCACAGCTAGACTTATAAATAATGCCAGAGACCCCCCCCCCCCCCCCAAAGTCATTCCTCCAATGAAAGGTACTGTACACCTGCATACCTTTGCACAGCCCCATTTCACTATATTTATTTGACAGTGAACATAGTTTTGCCCATTTTGTCTATTTGACTCCTTCACTTCAGATTTGTTTCCTTTTATTTTTATTGTTGTTTATGTACCAATGACACGAGATCAAATTCCTTGTATGTGAGAACTTAGCTGGCAATAAATCTGATTCTGATTTTTACCTGTTCGGTGGTGACAACATCATCAAAACATTTCGAACCCTGGTTGGACTTAGCGCTCTCCTTTAACCAGTTATATTAATCCTTAAAATGTATTGTCCCTTGGGACTTATCTGACACGTTATAGAGGGTTTTCAATCACGTGACCGATTTGCTGCAGGACAGGTGCCGTCGCCATTCTGGATTACAAGGAGGCTGACGCGTGACAGAAAAATGAAGAGAATGTCCGGTTATTACGAGTCTTTAAATCCTCGAGATAAAGCTATTTAAAGTGATAGATGTGTAGCAGTCGGTTCAGTGGATCCGTATCTTATACCAGATAGTGAGTTTAGTGTTAATGTAACGAACTGGCCGACGGTGTCACACTGCGATATTGTGAACTAGGAAGCCGCCGACCAGGTCAGCCTCGCCGGCCTCCTGCAGAGCATCACAGCGGAGCTCTGAAAGCGGAGGTCGTCTTGAAGTACTGAGCGATTTCTCTCACCAGGCGCTGGAAGAGCAGCTTGTGGATCAGTAGCTCGGTGCTCGAGGTCCACAATGTAAATAAGCATCCGTATTGGAAGCGTTCTTGTGTTATCCTCTGCAGTATTTTTATGTATTGTTATATAATTTTATTGCCGAATAAAATAAAATAAAATTCTGGGAGCAGTGGATTTCTGTTAGCGGCGGATCTCTCACAGCGACACGGTGCCGTGAGGCTTCTTCACACCGACGTTGAAACTTCTGCAATTGTTCGCCAAATGCACGAAGTGTAATCACAGCGACCACCGCGTCGTAATCCAGAATGGCCGCGGGACACAAAATGACGTGACCGATACGTCACATGAAAACCCTCTATACGTACATGTTCCGAACAATATGCAAACCCAGATAAACTCAGAATTTTTTTGCACTCCTAAAACTGACCGCCATTTCTGAAAACAGTGCGTGCTCCGTGAGGCTCAAACCCGATGTCTCAACCTTGCAAATGACTGTCTTAAATGGGTTAGGTTTCTAAAAAAGTTTAGGAATTTGAATGATACGTCCGTTTCCGTAAAGCCCATGTTCCAGTGTCAGACACCGAACAGCTTTGTGCAATTCCGGATGTCTTCCGCAATAGCAGAATTCCGCTTACTGCCTGTAACATGTATGTTAAAGTGACGGACAAAAAAAATAGATCTGCACAAGATCGTCTTAATGTTTTAAGACAGCATCATGCCATTATAAGCCACGTTAAAGCTTAGATTACTGTGTTTCCTGTCATAGAGCCGTCTGGGGTAATTAAAAAAGGTTAACGAATCACTTCATCCTCGGCTAATTTTAGTTAGCCTGACAGCGTTACAACCAGCCTCCAGCTATCTCCTGTTCTGTAATAACAGCCAGACAACAGCGACAACGACAAAGAGTTACACTGTATAATCTATACTCTTTATAGGCTCCCCTCAAATTATCCTACTTTTAAAGAAGCTGGAGAACATAATGTACCAAATGATACATTGTATCGAAGCTTGCTTTCTTTGTAGTCACCCGAATCGCGATTCGTGGCTTTCTTCTTCTTCTTTTCAAATTTTATTGACGATTGGCCAGCAGAACGCATTAGCGCCACCATTGAACAAGAGTGTGAAGCGCCAGAATGACCAGTCGACATTTCCGGGTGACTTTACAACAATTTTCATCTTTTGGTTCAGTCATTGTCTGGACAGGAGAATATTACTTGCCATAAATACATCAAAAATCATTTTCAATCTTTTGACTTCATTATCTTGAAGGCTATGTTATGGTTCTCTCTGCCTGCTCCGATGTACTGACTTGTTTTTGAAACTTGTGACCGATTACTCTCAACTAGCCTCTTGCAAACCATAACTACACCTGGTAACCGACTTTTCCTGGTATTTTAGTTGCCATGGCTTAGTGATGTTCTTTCACTACTGATTTACAGGAAATAAAAAGAAAAAAAAAATCAGGCTTTTTGTTTTAGAATGAACAATTCGCAAACAATTCAAAACACTGCCATCTATATTTTACAGTGCATTCGGAAAGTATTCACAGCGCTTCACTTTTTTCACATTTTATGTTACAGCCTTATTCCAAAATGGAGTAAATTCATGTTTCCCGGCAAAATACCAATTACACTAAAAACATCACATTAGCATGATACTGCCACCACCATGCTTCACTGTAGGGATGGTGCCTGGTTTCCCCCAAAGATGATGCCTGGCATTCACGCCAAAGCGTTCAATCTTCACCTCATCAAACCAGAGAATTTTGTTTCTCATGGTCTGAGAGTCCTTCAGGTGCCTTTTGGCAAACTCCAGATCAGCTGCCATGTGCCTTTTACTAAAGGTGCATTTACACATAACCAAGATGCGTTACGAATGTCATTTTTCTGTCATTCCTGACACATTCCTGACATTCTTAATGTGACTTAACGCATCTGAATAGGTTTCTTAATAGTGCGTGTTGGTGCGTGATATTCTTGATATTCGTGGAGGATGTTTTTGCCTGTCAAAAAATCTTCCACGAATGTCACACTCCAGCCTCATTTCGTCTCACGCCGTGGAGGTCGCAACTGAGCGTGTTGATCCGTCTTGATGATTAGTGATCCTTAATAGAACGTGACAACGTTCGTAGTGGTTCCTGTGATGGTTCTTGGAGCCCAAACTGTCACGTGTTATTACGAAGTGACACGGAAACTGTCAAGTTTTGACACGACTTGTAAAACGGCGTCACATTTCACTGCGCGCCATGAAGGATCAGTTTTCTGTCACGTGCGCACAATTAAACTCGGCTCCAAATGTCGTTCCACAGTTCCTGCTGAAGCTCCTCAGGACGCCCATGCAGGTGTTCCACCTGAGCGGGAGAACGAGTCTGAACCAGAGGAGCAAGAGACTCACGTGCAGCCAGACATCTCTGCACCTCCTCCAGTCCGACGGAGGAAGAAGCGCGCGCACAATTAAACCCTGCTGCACCGCAATCAGTTTGATAGCTGACACCAAGTCGGCTAAAAGCCTCATTTCAGTGCTCCTGCAGGTGTTCCACCTGCTGCATGTGCCTGATGTTTGGGGAAATGTGCGAAACGAGAGCCGCATGAAGCCACACATTTGGCTCTGTCCGTCTCCTCCTCCTCCTCTCTGCGCCACTCCATGGCACAGAGCCCAACCACACATGCAGTCACAAAGTTCTTCTGAAAAACTGAAGCGATCTGAATTCGGTTGGATGAATATGGGTGTGTGTGTGTGGAGACAATTCACCTCATTCCCAACGTGACAGAACTTAACGCTGCACTGTTACGCGCAATAGTGTGCGATAGCGCGCAACAACAACGCGGAACATTATTCTTGACTGTGCGTAATGGTTCCTGATAATTCTCCAGCAACACGTGCCATTAATCGTAACGTGTGGTAACAGGTTGCAGCAGTTCCTGAGGACACCTGACGCCTCTGCCCCGAATCATCACATTCGTGATCAGCGGCCAAGAATGTGTACTTTGTGGCATTCGTGACTTGTCGTCGTTATGTGTAAATGTAGTATAAGGAGTGGCTTCCGTCTGGCCACTCTACCAAACAGGCCTGATTGGTGAATTGCTGCAGAAATGGTTGTTCTTCTGGAAGGTTTCTCCTCTCTCCACAGAGGAATACTGGAGCTCTGACAGAGTGACCATCAGGTTCTTTGTCACCTCCCTGACCAAAGGCCCTTCTACCCCAATCATTCAATTTAGATGGGTAGCCAGCTCTAGGAAGAGTCCTGGGGCCTTATGTACAAAAGTTGCGTACACACAAAAAATGTAGCGTACGTCCTTCTCCACGCTAACATCCACATGTATCAAAAGTGAAATGACCATGGATATGTGCAGTGCCCCACACCAACTCTTTGGCTGGCATACGCATGTTTATACAGCTATTGTTCCTTTGGTGATGCTTAGAGGTGATACTGGGAAACTGTTAATAATGTGAAAACAAGTCAGAGTGATGTGCACATCAGTGAGTAAATAGTTTATTCATTTAATTGTCCCGAATGAAAACGAGCACAACGCACATTCAATTTTTTTTTTTCTGCTGCTGAAACTAGAGCTGCAGAGCTTCCCGACATGTCCCGAATTGTCTCAATGTTCAGTATTGGTCAATAAACGCACGCGTAAGGTTGTGAATATCAGACACTATTAGCTGTGGTGCACTTCAGCATTCATTAATAGGGTGGTTCATTTAAGTGGTGTATTGTATTTTGCCTTCACCTGACCCCAGGGGACTGTGGATATTCGTCAAGAACATGGCTGACTACCCCACTAACGAAACCCCAACACCGACCAAGAGAGCTCCAATCCCGCACTCGGACAGTAGTGGAGAGGGCAACTGGCCTGCAGAAAGGGACGGTGGTGCTGCCTGGACAGGTTGGGGGGGGGGGGGGGGGGGGGGGGGGGGGGGGGGGGGTATATATCGACCTGAGAAGGTATGCCCCATTGTGATGGCCTGTGGCACACCGCCACGGAATGCCACTGCCAGAGAAGAACATCCACCACCAGAGGAACGGGATGCCGGACCAGTCAACTTCAACACACCCCTGGAAGCCATACGGGCCCGGCAGCATGTGATTTCAACCATGTAAAGAGGCAAGGACAGAATTCACTTATTCATGGGCGCATTTATTGCTTTATTAATACCATTTAGGGCATTATTTATTTGATCCAGATGACCGTTGGTACCACCGATTGCTCTCACAATTTTCTCTTGTGATTCCAGCACAGCTCAGGTGAGGACACTGGCAATCGGGTGTACATCAGCAGCTGGCGTGGAGACGCCGAGGACAGTGGAGCGAGTGAAGACACCGAGACTTGTGGAGGAGTCTGTGCCCTCTCCTGGTTCAAAAAAATTAAGTAATTAAACCTGTCCCCTCACCTGTTGTGGTCATGCTGGGCAGATATCCTCCACTTAACTTCCACCTTTATGTCTGACCTTTATTTATTTTTTTACTTGAGTGTGTGTGCGCTGCTCTGAGTGAACCACACACACACCCACTCACATCTTTTTCATTTCATATTTATCCCGGTTGACAGGGCATCAATAAAATATCCTTGTGTGTCTTCATTTACTAGTATCTCTAGCTCACACTTGGTAAAAATTTTTCTTTCCTTTGTTCGTGCTGAATGATCGGACAGAGAGGAGAATCTCGGGTCCAGGGTATATTTAAATTAATTTGCATATTTAAATGGAGGTGTGGACAGGGATGAGTTTGGCACTTCTGCATGTGTGCTCAATTCCACATTGATTGGGATGTACAAATGAAATGTGCTTGGATCCATGCATATGCACATTTTGATACATCTGAATTTTTGGGGGTGTACAACAGTTTCTGAGTTTCAGCGAGCATCGGGCTTCAGTAGGAAATCCACACAGGTCTTTGTACATGAAGTCCCTGGTGGCTCTGAACTTCTTCCATTTACAGATGATGGAGGCCACTGGAGGCTCATTGGAACCTTCAAAACATAAGAAATGTTTCTGTACCCTTCCCCAGATTTGCCCCTCGAGACAACGGTGTCTCAGAGGTCTACAGACAATTCCTTTGACTTCATGCTTGGTTTGTGCTCTGACATACACTGTCAGCTGTGGGACCTTATATGTAGACAGGTTTGTTCCTTTCCAAATCATGTCCATTCAACTGAATTTAAGGTGAACGCCAATTAAGCTGTAGAAACATCCCAAGGATGGTCAGTGGAAATAGGATGTACCTGATGAGCTCAATGTTGAGGTTCATGGTAAAGGCTGTGAACACTTACATACATGTGATGTTTTATTTTTCATTTTTAATAAATCTTCAAAAAAAAATCACATCGTCATTATGGGGTATTGTGTGACATGTAGAATTTTGAGGGGGAAAAATTAATTTACTCCATTTAGAAACAAAGCTGTAACATAACAAAATGTGGAAAAAGTTCAACGCCGTGAATACTTTCTGGATGCACCGTATTCATTTATTTAAATTGTAATAATTATGTTTTAATGATTGAATTTAACAACTACACAAAGAAAAATTCCAATGCAGCACTGCTGTGATCTTTATGGTCATAACATGCTTACACATTTCATGTACCTTAGTACTGCTCACTGAGAAGGAAGATTACTGTTGTACAATCAGCTTTTAGATTTGCACTGTATTAGTAAAAGATAACCAAAGAATATACTCCTGTATACAAAAATACATCTCTAATAAGGCCACATCTGACACAAACATATTAGATCACAACAGTGAAAGCTGAAGGAGGACACAGAAGGACCTTTAATACATTACGCATACGCTGTCTCACTGTGTTTTTGTGGCCTTTTGCTCCATTTTGACAGGACTATCAGAAAATGACCCCCTGTGGAAAAATGCACTAACAACAACTCAGCTGCATCATTCATTGCCAGAACAAAAGCTCCATGTGATGCAATCAGCCACCAAAGTTATGGAAGAACTTGCAGGGTTTTTTTTTTTTGCATGAGTGGAAATGACACCCTACAGGCTATTTTACATGACATCACCCTCGTGCAAATATCAAGTATTTGCAACTTTTTCCTTGTTGAAAATGTGTCCCAAAAAATTAATAAATAAATAAAAGATTAAGTTTGTGTTAGTGTTCCTGACCGGATTAAGTTTTCCATACCTGATTATTTGTGTAATCATGGCAACAGGACATTGACATGTTCTAGTCGTTTTGCAATTAAAACATTCCCAGTTGAAAATTCTCCAGATTATGCATGTGCAACCAAAAGTCACAAAAAAGCCTGTAGGTGTTCATTTAGTCACGTAAAAATAGTCTCAGTCTAATAGTGCTTTACCTGTCATATGTTAAATATCGTTTGAAGTAGTGTTCATATATGAATCCTAAATTAACCTTAATTTCCTGTAAAACAATGACTAAAGTTGTGTGTATATCAACATATTAAATTAAGAAATGGACAATGCCATTAAAATAAGGTTGTATTTGTGTCATTTATTCACTATTTGACTGTAGTATCACAAATTTAACAAAATATTTTCAAATAGTGGAAAACCAATTTTTCATTTTTCTTTTGTCCACTAGATGTCACTACAGCGCTTATGCGATGACGCTTCGAGCAATAGATCCTTTTCTTGATTCGTTTCATTTACAAAAAAAAAACCCGTATGCGCTTCGGAAAGCTTCGTCTTTCTAACAGTAACTTCAGCTTACCTTGATGTTTGTTATCAAAGTCTGCCCTCAGCTCCTCCTCCGCGGAGCACACACCATCGTTGTCGCGTCTTTCTCTCCGTTTTTTAGCCATTTTCTGCGCCAATCTTCTAACCTGTCAGACACCACCGGTGAGGAAGTAACGCCGATGACGTTGACCGTTTACCTTCTTCTTCTTTGGCTTTTCGGTATTTAACACGCTTGTTATTTGCACTACTGCCTTCTTCTGGCGCAACTCCTCAAAGGATTCGATTTATCGCTCGATTTACTCCATTCAGGGGTTACTATGGGGGAGCCGATCCCAGCAGGCATAAGGCGAGAGAATGGGTACCCCACTGAAAAATATTTAAATATTTTTACATACAGATCAGTGGGGTACACCACTGGAAGAACATGCAAACTCCACACAGAAATGACCAGATACAGATTCTTTATTGTCATTGTAACCAGTACAACGAAAGCTAAGGTGCAAGACTTTCAGGGAAAATAACTTGAGTAAACCACGTCCAGACTTGAAAGGTCTGGAGAAGAAAAGAAAAATTAACAAAAAAAGTTAATCGAATGAAAGAGGTATGTCCAGAGTGCAAATTAAAAAAGAAAAAAATACAACCCCAATTCCACTAAAGTTGGAACGTTGTGTAAAATGTAAATAAACCAAAATACAATGATTTGCAAATCCTCTTCATCCTATATTCAATTGAATACACCACAAAGAGAAGATATTTAATGTTCAAACTGATAAACTTTATTTATTTATTTATGTATTTATTTTTGTGCAAATACAGTGAGAAATATAAGTATATGAACACCCTGCGTTTTTGCAAGTTCTCCCACTTAGAAATCATGGAGGGGTCTGAAATTTTCATCTTAGGTGCATGTCCACTGTGAGAGACATAATCTAAAAAAAAAAAAAAAAAAAAAAAAAAAAAATCCGGAAATCACAATGTATGATTTTTTTAATAATTTATTTGTATGTTACTGCTACACATAAGTATTTGAACCCCTACCAACCAGCAAGAATTCTGGCTCACATAGACCTGTTAATTTTTCTTTAAGAAGCCCTCTTATTCTGCACTCTTTACCTGTATTAATTGCACCTGTTTGAAATTGTTACCTGTATAAAAAACACCTGTTCACACACTCAATCAATCACACTCCAACCTGTCCACCATAGCCAAGACCAAAGAGCTGTCTAAGGACACCAGGGACAAAACTGTAGACCTGCACAAGGCTGGGATGGACTACAGGACAACAGGCAAGCAGCTCGGTAGAAGACAACAACTGTTATGATTATTTATTAGAAAGTGGAAGAAACACAAGATGACTGTCAATCTCCCTCGGTCTGGGATTCCATGCAAGATCTCACTTTGTGGGGTAAGGATGATTCTGAGAAAGCTCAGAACTACACAGGAGGACCTGGACAATGACCTGAAGAGAGCTGGGACCACAGTCACAAAGATTACATTAGTAACACATGATGCTGTCATGGTTTAAAATCCTGCAGGGCAGCAAGGTCCCCCTGCTCAAGCCAGCACATGTCCAGGCCCATTTGAAGTTCACCAGTGACCATGTGGATGATCCAGAGGAGGCATGGGAGAAAGTCATGTGGTCAGATGAGACCAGAATAGAGCTTATTGGAATCAACTCCACTTACCATTATTAGAGGATGAGAACAACCCCAAGAAAACCATCCCAACCGTGAAGCATGGGGGTGGAAACATCATATTCTGGGGGTGCTCTTCTGCAAAGGGGACAGGACGACTGCACTGTATTGAAGGGAGGATGGATGGGGTCATGTATTGCAAGATTTTGGCAAACAACCTCCTTCTCTCAGTAAGAGCATTGAAGATGGATCATGGCTGGGTCTTCCAGCATGACAATGACCCCAAACACACAGCCAGGGCAACTAAGGAGGGGCTCCATAAGAAGCATTTCAAGGTCCTGGAGTGGCCTGGCCAGTCTCCAGACCTGAACTCAGTAGAAAATCTTTGGAGGGAGCTGAAACTCCAAACCTGAAAGATCTAGAGAAGATCTGTATAGAGGAGCGGACCAAAATCCCTGCTGCAGTGTGTGCAAACCTGGTGAAAAACTACAGGAAATGTTTGACCTCTGTAATTACAAAGGCTACTGTACCAAATATTAACATTGATTTTCACAGGTGTTGAAATACTTATTTGCAGCAGTAACATACAAATAAATTATTAAAAAATCATACATTGTGATTTCCGGAATTTCTTTTTAGATTATGTCTCTCACAGTGGACATGCACCTAAGATGAAAATTTCAAACCCCTCCATGATTTCTAAGTGGGAGAACTTGCAAAATCGCACGGTGTTCAAATACTTATTTTCCTCACTGTATGTATATATATATATATATATATATATATATATATATATATGTGTGTGTGTGTGTTGAACTTTTTTGTTGATTATCTTGTGCAGCATAACAAGTCGCCTTACCCCCTATGCTCCAGTGGCTGCCACTCCAGAGTGTGGCAAAGGTTGGTAACAATTCCTGGTTCCTCCAATATTCATTACAAACAAACCTGGCTGCTTGGCACTGGACCATCTCAAGCTTAGCCTTGTCTTTAATGAGATAAGGGTCCCAGGAAGAACTCGCATATTCGAAGTGTGGCCATACCAGTGTGAAGTATACCTGTTCCTTCCCCATAGGTGGGCATTATGACAAATTCCTCTAAAAACTTAGTATACACCACTGGCCTTTGAGAAGATGTTCTGAATATGCTGATCCAACTTGAGGTCATGCTGGAATTCAACCCCAAGATAGGGATTGTGGGGGACATCAGTCAGCAGTTTGTTCTCAGTTTGGTATCTAGCACTGAAAGGATGTCATTTCGAGTGACTGAAAAAATGTAGCATTTGCTGATATTGAAAGTCATCCTCCATGTGTGAAACCAGTTCCCAAGAGAGGTCAAATCAGTCTGAAGGCTATGAGTATCAACTGATGATCTGATAGGCTGATACAGGACACAGTCATCAGCAAAAAGTCAATTGGAAGATGTTATACCCTCTCCTATAACGTTGATGTACAGTAAGAATAGGAAAGGGCCCAAGACTGTGCCCTGATGTACTCCAGAGGTAACAGTGGCATCAGAAGAGCACTCACCTCCAACAACAACAGCTTGAATGCGGTCTGCAAGCCATCTTGAAATCCAGGTATTGGAGGATCCTCTTATCCCATAATAACCGAGTTTATGGGTCAAGCGATGGTGATCAACCTTGTCGAAAGCCATTGAAAAGTCAAGAAACACATCATCTAA
Source organism: Thalassophryne amazonica (assembly GCF_902500255.1). NCBI lineage: Eukaryota > Metazoa > Chordata > Actinopteri > Batrachoidiformes > Batrachoididae > Thalassophryne > Thalassophryne amazonica. Next base: position 103,313,944 of record NC_047104.1, on the reverse strand, counting down.
CTGGATGTTGTTGTCTAGACATCTCTGATCTCTGGAGTTCCTTTAAGGCCATAAGAAGAGTGTTGCCTACGGAAACCATGTTGGTAATGCTTCAAAATTCCATCTCGATCACAGTGCTTCATGATGTTAGAGAAGACAGTGTGTTCCATAAGCTTGCATGGGATTGAGGTGAGGGATGCTGGTATAGTACGGCTCTCCTTCTTAAAGATGTCAATAATGTTCACTTGCCTCCAGTTAGATGGTACCACCCTTGTCTTCCAAGACTGCTGGAAAATCACTTGGAGTATAAGAGCAATCTCTGAGGCTGCTTCCTTAAGGATGCAAGCTGGAATAGCATCAGGTCTAGTAGCCTTCTTTGGATTAATGTCCTTGAGAAGTTTCCCGATACCCTCAGTGGTAAAAGTGATGTCAGGCATATACATATTCTACATCTTTCTATGAGGACACTGACCCAGGTCAGGTACCGATGTAAGGTCTGGTGGAGCAAACAATGACTGGTACTGGTGATTGAGGATCTCCGCTTGCTCTTTGCTGTTGGATATCTCTCGATCACCATCCTTGAAGATGATCATTCCAGTGGAGTCAGCTCGTCTTGACTTCACATAAGACCAGAATCTTTTCCCAAACGATGCTTTCTCTGAGTCGTCAGAGAAGTCAAGCAGACCCATGATGTAGCTATGGTGGGCCTTCCAAAGCACCTTGCTGGTTGTATTATGCCAGGTCTTAAAAGCGTTCCAGTCAAGATGGTTATTGGTGCGACAGGCTTTGTTGTAGAGGCACTGCTTCTTACAGATCATCCTTTTGATGGGCTGGGAGATCCATGGGACATCGCACCTCCTGGTAAACGTCTTAGTTGGAATGTTTCTTCCTGTTCCCAGGAGCTGTTGAGACTAGAGACACAAGATCAGGTATGGTGGTAAATACCAGATCCAAGATGTTGTGAAGCCTAGTTGTAGTACATGAATTGACCTGAATGAGGCTGGGCTCTTGGACCATACTGAGCAGCAACTCGTTCACCACATAGCCATACTGCGGAGATGGTTTGATGTTGGGCCCTCTCCAGTTGAGAGGGCCCATCGAGTCTAGCTGTGTTATGGTCATGACCAAAAAATCAGAATTGGACTCCAAAGCAGGGAGGCTGAACGGATAAAAGAAACCAGTACAGGAATGAGTAAAAGGTAAAATTGTCATGATGTGGCCCTGATCTGGGCCTTGATTCATTCCATTTTCCCCCTTTCTTTTGCTCACTATCTGCCCCAGCTTTGTTTTATTAGTTGTTTATTTTCATCATGTGTTTATTCTATGTTCCATTTTGCTTTGCCACTTTGTTTCTTTGTTACTTCTATACTTTGGCCATAGGTTTAGTTTGTTCTGCCGGGATGTGTTTTTCATTGTTTATCATTTAGTTATCATCTGTTTATTTTTACGGTTTCTCATTTATGTTATTTTCTGTTGTACTTTTATGTGCAGTTTTGCTTTCTGTTAATTTGTTAGTCTTTGCTTGTTTGTTTTGTCATCTGGTTATCTTCCATTTTATACTTTAGTCATGAGTCAGTTCCAGTCTAGTTTTGTCGTGTTTATTTTCTTATGCTCTGTCGTGATCCGCTTCATGGTAATATATTCTGTCCTCAGTTTCTGTTTTATCTTTGTTCATAGTTCCCTGTTTCCCACACACCCATCTGATTATGTTCACTCCACGCCATGCACCTGCCATTATGTCTTCGTCCCTCACTTATATCTGATTATATTCTCACTTCACTTTACTGCACCTGCCTCGTATCTTTGCTCGCACTTTGATTCTGTCCGCTTTGTGTTGTCAGTCACTCACACTCTTGGCACCTGTTCACGCATCTTTGTATCTTACATCACTCCACTTTGTGCACTCCCTTCCTCACTATCTTGCCCCTTGTATAATCTTTGTCCACCAGCCACGCCCCTTTCTAGATTGTTCCTCACATGCTCCTAGTTAACACCTGTCTTGTTTAAACACCTCCCAGCCATCACTCCCCTGCCAGTTTGTTGTTAGTACACATTCCAGCCTTTAGTTCACAGTCCTGTTTTTGTCTAGCCATATACCGTTTATTGCTCTGTATTCATCAACCATGCCTCTAGCCTCATCCTGGATGTCGGTGTTTGCTTGTGCCTCTGACCCCTGCTCGTCCATGACTGCAACTCTGCCTAAAGCTGACTGTATTTCTGCTCCGCTACCTGATTACATGTGCACCGAATCTGGTACTGTGTGCAGCAGCAGTTTTTGTCATATTGTCTCTTTGCACATTATACAGACTCATCAAGGACTTCTCTGGCAATTTGATGAGCTAGATCCAGGCGCTCTCGGGTCTGTTGGACAAATGTGGGGGCTGATGGGGTTGTATCAGTGCTTCGGGGCAGGCCGGCCACCAGGTCCACCAGTTCGCTCACTTCCTGGCCAAACATCATGAAGTTGAGACTGAAACCAGTTGCGCTGTGGTTTGTTGCTTTGTTGTAAGCGGCCATTACAGCATATGACGTCCCAGTCCAAATGGCAGCGCTCAGTTGTAGTGGCTAGTATCTTTAGCAAGGTGGCGTTAAATCTGTCAACTTGGCCATCAGACTGAGGTCGAAAAGGGTGGTGGGTGTCTTCTCAGTGCCGAACAACTTGCACATTTCCTGGAACACCTCTGATTCGAAATTTCAGCCTTGGTCACTGTGCAGTGTCTGTGGCACTCCATAACGGTACACCCACTCTAAGGCCAACACTCTGGCCACAGTCACAGCCTGCTGGTCAGGCAGGGGAAATAGTCCTGTATCACAAGCACAAATGACAAATGATTATGTTCTGTCTCATTCAATGGTCCCATGATGTCCAAGGCGATGTGTTCCATGGGGGCTCCAACTCTGACAGTGCCCATAGGTGCATGCAGTGTCTTCCAGGGCCTGGCTTTGGCTGCACAGCTGATACAGGTGCTGCACCAGAGGGATACATCCTCTCTCATTCTATACCACTAGTATCAGGTCTGCAGGCGGGCTGCAGTTCTTTCTACCCCAAAGTGCCCACCTATCTCCCCCCATCCATCTGTCTCATGACATCAGATCGTAGAGCCTGAGGCAGCACAACCTGTGGATAGAACTGGGTATCATCCAGGCAGTAGAAACACCTGACCAGTATTCCATCTCTGGTGTAGAGCTGCTTCCACTGGCTCCAATACAGTGGGGGAAATAAGTATTTGATCCACTGTCAATTTTGCAGGTTTTCCCACCTACAAAGAATGGAGGTGTCTGTAATTTTTATTGTAGGTATGCTTCAACTGTGAGAGACAGAATCTAAAACAAAAAATCGAGAAAATCATATTATATGATTTTTTAAATAATTTGCATTTTATTGCATTAAATAAGTATTTGATCCCCTACCAACCAGCAAGAATTCTGGCTCTCACAGACCTGTTAATTTTTCTTTAAGAAGCCCTCCTATTCTGCACTCTTTACCTCTAATAATGGCACCTGTTTGAACTTGTTACCTGTATAAAAGACACCTGTGTACACAGTCAGTCAATCACACTCCAACCTATCCTCCATGGCCAAGACCAAAAAGCTGTCTAAGAACATCAAGAACAAAACTGTAGAGCTGCACAAGGCTGGGATGGGCTACAGGACAACAGGCAAGCAGCTTGGTGAGAAGATAAAAACTGTTGTGATTATTTATTAGAAAGTGGAAGAAGCACAAGATGGCTGTCAATCTCCCTCAGTCTGGGATTCCATGCAAACTCTCACTTCGTGGGGTAAGTATGATTCTGAGAAAGCTCAGAACTACACAGGAGGACCTGATCAATGACCTGAAGAGAGCTGGGACCATAGTCACAAAGATTACATTAGTAACACACAATGCTGTCATGGTTTAAAATCCTGCAGGGCACACAAGGTCCCCCTGCTCAAGCCAACACATGTCCAGACCCATTTGAATTTCAACAGTGACCATCTGGATGATCCAGAGGAGGCATGGGAGAAGGTCATGTGGTGGGATGAGACCAAAATAGAGCTTTTTGGAATCAACTCCACTCGCCACGTTTAGAGGATGAGAACAACCCCAAGAAAACCGTCCCAACCGTGATGTATGGGGGTGGAAACTGTTGGGAAAGTGTAGGTACACGGACCCACAACAGGGGGCGCAAATGAACGGGCAATGGAATAGGTCAAATAACAACACTTTACTGTTGTGAATGTGCACAACAAATACAACAGATTGCAACAATAGACAATAGTCAATTCACAAGGTGTCGTGTGGGCAGGCTCGAAGATAGGAGACGCCTGTCCAAAGCAGAACCGGAACCACACGATTTCCTCCGCCACCAGACCCCGGGAATACTGGAGCCGCCAAGTCCCGACTCCCAGGTGGCCACTGCCTCCGCGTGTCGGATCTGGTACTGCTGGCGAGGAACAAAAAGCAAGTGAATGAGGATGCGTTTGCACCCAGGAATCAGCACGGCAGGAAAGCTACCTCCACCTCTCGTTGGAAAAACAGTCCAAAAGATAATGCACAAAAGTCACAAAGGATATTGTCAAGCAGACAGCTGAGGTACGTTACCTTCCAGGTAGAACGATATCTCGGCAAAGAGGTGGAGACGTCGTCCTGCTGATATACTCCTGCCGATCAGATGATTGGTACAGCTGTTGCAGGTGATGCGTGACAGCTGTCACCCTGGCTGCTCCTGTGAGGCGGCTAGCGCCCTCTGGTGCCTGGAGCCCGCACTCCAGACAGGGCGCCCTCTGGTGGTGGCCAGCAGTACCTCCTCTTCTGGCGGCCCACACAACAGGAACATCATACTCTGGGGGTGCTCTTCTGCAAAGGGGACAGGATAACTGCACTGTATTGAAGGGAGGATGGATGGGGTTGTGTATTGCGAGATTTTGGCAAACAACCTCCTTCTCTCAGTAAGAGCATTGAAGATGGGTCGTGGCTGGGTCTTCCAGCATAACAATAACCCCAAGCACACAGCCAGGGCAACTAAGGAGGGGCTCAGTAAGATGCATTTCAAGGTCCTGGAGTGGCCTGGTCAGTCTCCAGACCTGAACTCAATAGAAAATATTTGGAGGGAGTTGAAACTCCAAACCTGAAAGATCTGGAGAAGATCTGTACGGAGGAGTGGACCAAAGTCCCCGTTGCAGTGTGTGAAAACTTTGTCAAAAATTATAGGAAATGTCTGACCTCTGTAATGGCAGACAAATGTTTCTGTACCAATTGTTAAGGTCTGTTTTTCTAGGGGATCAAATACTTATTTCATGCAATAAAATGCAAATGAATTCTTTCAAAATCACACAATGTGATTTTCTGGATTTTTTTTTATTCTGTCTCTCACAGTTGAAGTGTACCTACAATAAAAATTGCAGACCTCTCCATTCTTTGTAGGTGGAAAATCCTGCAAAATTGACAGTGGATCAAATACTTGTATGTCTTTGTGGCTGGGCTGTGTGCTGAGACTGTTAGCCAGGGTGGCCATTCTTCACTGGCCTCAATTATGGCCTGATAGGCGCAATATCTGGATCAGCCTTCTGAGCCTGCTGCAGCTCCTCTGCAGACCAACCATTGAACAGCTCAGAGTTATTCACCTCACATCTATAGATTCTGTCAGTGAACCCTGAAGTGTTCACATCAGCGGGGACATCCTCGTGTACCCCCACTAGATTTACTACTGAGAGAGCTGTGGGTCTCTCTACCCCCCACTGGGCTCAACATCACCTGGTTGATGTCAGACTCCAAGTCACACTGCACAGCTTGATGACTGAGATTCTCTGAGTGAAGGGAAGGGTCTGGAAGCTTATATGGACAACACTGGCAGCATGGTTTCCTAGAGAGGCTATCAGCATTAGCAACCAGCCGGGGCGATGGACAATTTCCAAGTCATATTCAGCAAGCCTCTGCAGCCAACTGGCGAGCTGTCCCTTAGGCTCTTTCAGCCTTGTGAGCCACCAAAGGCTGCTGTGGTCTGTATGCACGATGGCGGGCCACCCCAGGAGATACTGCCGAAAATGTCTTGTGAACTCCATCACAACCAGTAGTTCATGCTGTGGGGTGCAGTAATTCTGCTCAGTTTTTGACGACTTGTGACTCACATAGGCTAACACGCACTCTTTGCCTTGCTGGATTTGTGATAGCACAGCGCTGATACCCACATCACTCACATCAGTGTCCAGTACCATGTCACCTTGGTCGAGTGGATAGCCCAGGACAGGGGCTGTGGTCAGCCGGTGTTTAAGGTCATCAAATGCTGCCTGGCACTCTGAACTCCACTGGAACCAGGCATATTTCTTTCTAAGGGCATGGAGAGGTTCAGCCACAGCAGCAAAGTCTTTCACAAAACATTGATAGTATGAGGCAAGGCCCACAATTTGATGGACCTCATAGGTTGATGTACTGTAGGTGTTGGCCACTCTTTCACCTTCTGGATCTTGCTGGGGTCAGTGGCCACACCATCCTCTGAAATGATGTGGCCCAAGTAGGCCACCTGATGGCAGAAGAGACAACAGGACGACAGGTTTTAACTTGAGGTTGGCCTGGCAAAGACGGTCAAAAACATGGTTCAAATGCTACAGCATCTCTGTCACGTTCCTGCCCAGCACAATGATATTATCCAAGTACACCAGGCAGGTCTCCCACTGCATACCAGTCAGGACACAGCCGCTGGAATGTTGTTGGTGCATTGCACAGTCCAAACTGCATGACATTCCATTCAAAAAGTCCTTTTCTGGTGCTTACATGCCCTGGGGGTCAACTTGACCTGCCAACTGCCAGATGCAAGGTCCAGTGTTCTGAATCATTTGGCAGTGGAGATAGTAGAGAAGCTTGAATCTTCGACTGGACTGGGTTGCTTGATGCGAGGACGTTTTGCTTCAAATCGCAGAAGCTTCCTCAGCTAAAATTTTTGCTCTGGTGGTCTGACTTCTGTCTTGGCTCTTGTAGAGAAGAATAATCAAGAAGTCACAAAAGCTGGAGTTTTAAACCTCACCAGACCCCTCCTACCGAGAGGCAGACTGCTATAGGCTAGTGACTAAACAATAGCTCTAATTAGCACCTATTGTGCTCTAGTTAGCACCCTCCTAATGACAGGGCAGCTGTCCCTCCTAATGATGGGACGGATCCTCTCATGGTGGCTCCCTTGACGACTCTGCTGATGACGTGAATGACTCATTACCATGAACAAAAGACTGAAACTGCTTTGACCTGAGTACCCCATTGTAAACAGGGGATAAAGCGTGTCTCAGACTGTTGGAGTTATTCTGTAGATACACTGTTTTATTTTATCATGCATGTTTTGTGTTCTCTGCTCTGGTAGAATGTAGTTCTCTCTGCTCTGATAAAGTGTACTGTACTGATGTGATGGGTGAAGGTTACTTAAGATATGTGACATGACGTGCTTCTGCAAGTTGTGGTATCTCTGTGTGCATGCTAAGCTCTTTTTCAGGACATGTGAAGATGACCCAGGCAGAATGCAGCCATAAGCGGAGCAGTGAGATAAGAATAGAGAATTGAATGTTCCAACCACAGTGTGATTATGATACATTAGTCCTTGTGTCAGAAGAAGTGTGATTAATCGTTAGATGTCTTAAACACAACTTAATCGAGCCCAAGATTAAAAAGGTTCTGAAAGTCCTGAATGTATTGTGCAATCAGCGGATGGAAAAAGTTTTTAAAGTGCACAGTGGTCTTCTACCACTGAAAAATGATAGCGTGTATGAACAACAATTGAAAAATGCACTCCATGCCAACTACAGATCAGATATCCGAGCATGGGTAGACAAACACATGATAACGTTCCCAACAGCTGGGTTACAAGAGTATGTAGACCACGCCATACACGCAGAAAGAAATCTGAAAACAAAAAAGGCAGCCCGCTACTGTATATACAAATTTGGCCCAGGCCTGGCAGTGCTCTTTGTATCTGTCGGAATTGAGACAAACTGAACAATTATTGGAGGAAGGTCTGATGACCTGTGAAAACAGAGAACATGTAGTAATGATGTCACCTAAAGATCTACACATAACTATACTATTCACTCCACGAAAGGATGAAAGGTATGGAGCAGGATTTCTGAAAATTCCATCAGAATTACAGACAGTAGCACACTTATACACAGACAGAAAAACCACCTCTGTGTGTAGTGTAGTGCTGACCCAAAGTGCAGACAAATGGTACAGAGGAAAACCTGAGGCTGTGCCGCATATTTCACTGATAAGGGCAGACACTCAGTCCTGGAAGGACCTTGGAGGAATTGTTAAGATAGCTGAGGAAGCAACTGATTGGCATGAAGCAGATGCAATGTCGGTGTGGGATTTCAGTCCATCCACAGGCTTGTATCGGAAATACAAGTTTGTAAGTGCTTGAACGACACCGGTGATACATGAAGTAGATCTGGATGATTGAAATTTAACAACATCTGTGTTGTTGACACAGGAAGATGAGACTTTATTGGCCAAACTGCCTCCTCATCTCTGGGTGAAAGCACCCACAGATGTAGGACTGTTGAAAAATATTCCGCCAGTCGAAATTAAGCCACGATCTGATTGGAGACCACGGATCAAACAATATCCGTTAAAACCTGAAGCAGAAAAAGGAAATGATGACTTTTCTAGGTATCTGTAATTATTGCAGAGCCTAGATTCCATGTTATGCAGAGATGGTGCAGAAATTGCAGGATTTAATACACTCTATACCAATGGATATGACTGACAAAATACAGTGGAATAAAGAAGCTGAAGAACAGTTTACAGCTCTTAAACAAGAACTTGTGAGTTCCACAGTATTATCTCTGCCCAATTATGCCAAGCCATTCACTCTCATGGTGGACACAAAACGGGGATTCATGTGTGCAGTCTTGCTACAACAACATGGCAATAAAAATAAACCAGTTGGCTATTATTCCAAACGTTTGGATACATTCTTATCGCCTGCCAGACAGACAATGAACCATTAATAGATTCTGACCTTTTATTGGATATGCAAAAACAGGCACCAGCGCAGGAACGACATTTGTGGTTGAAAAATGGGGCAACCCCAAACCCCAAAGGACTTTATTGTATACATAACAAACCCATCCTACCCAAAAGCTTATTCAAAGCAGCTGCAATTGCGACACATGGGTGTGTCGACAGGGGGGATGGTATATATGGTAGACCAATACTTTACTACCTATGGATTTAATTTATACTCAAAAAATTTTTGTAAAGCCTGTGTTACCTGATTGAAACACAACCCACAGGGAAGTATAAGACCCCGGAGAGGGCAATTCCCAAAACCACAGTATCCTTTTCAAATTGTCCATATGGACTTTATTGAACTAAATCGATGTGGACCTTATCAATACAGTCTAGTATTATGGAATACCAGAGACATTGTACAGTGATAATGGAACACATTTTGTAAATGAAGTTGTACAAAGAGTAGCAGAACACATGAAAATTAAGTTAAAACATCATTGTGCTTACCTCCCACACAGTGCAGGATTAGTGGAAAGGACAAAGGGCACAATAAAAATAAGATTAAGGAAATGTATAGAAGAGACAAAACGAACCTGGATTGAATGTTTGGACCTAGTAAAATTGTATATGAGAATAACACCAACACCATCAGGGTTAACACCATTTGAGATACTTTATGGATGACCATATCGTCTACCAATTTTGACATGGATACTAAAACAGCAGATGAGGAACAAACATTAGCAAATTTTATGAAAAAGGCATTAACACAGAAAGAGATAACTTAAACACATTTACTGCCGAATAATTTTGATCTTCCACAGGACGGCCTTCCAGTAGTCTAGCCAGGAGACTGGGTGTTCATCAGAGTGATTAAGAGGAAGAACTGGTCCAGTCCTCGTTGGGAAGGTCCATACCAAGTGCTGTTAACAACACCAACTGCAGTAAAGATAGCGGAGAGATCAACGTGGATACATCACTGTAAGATACAGCGTGTGTTGGCTGCCTCCACAGTGTAAGGGGAAGTCTGGCTACAAAGGGAGTCTATTTAATTAGTAATAGATTGTCTCAATGCCAGTGAAGCAGGGAGATCCTTGCACTATTAGGTGAGGTTGGTTAACAACACTGTATCCTAGCAATCATGACTGAACTACAGCAGACCCCGGAGCGGCGTGCTCAGCGCCGCCGCTGCCAGACTGTTGGTAGGGCAGCCGGTTGCGTTGTGATCTTAGTGTGTTTCGTGCTCCTCGGATTCCTGGCCTGGTGGTTGACCCAAGAATTGCAGCTCACTGTGGACCGAGCCAGAGAACAACGCAAGCAACGTCAGAAGAGGTTTATTCATAATGTGAATGAGACAGATGGACACCCTCATATATACCATACTAATATGTGGTACAGATATGTTCATTTATTGGCTATGGAATTACGTTACTAATTGTTATGTTTGTTCGCAAATACCTATATCCTCAACACACCCAGCTCTGACGGCTAAACCGTACCCTGCTAGGGTGACAGAATGTCTTATCATACGGATGCATAATCAAACTGTATTTCGGGGGCAGCAGTTCTCAGCAAATCTGATAAGATGTAACACCACTTGCCTCAGTGCAACCACTTATATGATAGGGATTTCAACAGAGGACGTACAAGCGTGCCCAAGTGCTGCTCCATTGACTAGACTGAAGGGAAACGCAAAAATATCATCACGTTAAATTGTCATCACAACGGCCATTCCCAATTTGCTTTTACGGGACAGGGAATAAAACTGTAGGTAAAATTAAGAAACGTCTGTGTACCCAAACGTATGTTTTATCAAATAATTTAAGCCTAACCAAAACATAATATGTGGATGGTACTTATCTTCATCACATTGGACGGGGATGTAATTATACAGGCTCCTGTCCATGGGGAACGGATGAATCATGTGCTTATGTTAGTAAGTTTTTGCTACCACCTGTAAATGGTACTCCGGTGTATGATGACATCTATTGGCTTTGTGGTTCCAGACTGTACATGAGTCTCCCACCAAATTGGGGTGGTGTGTGTGCACCTACCCAGGTGACTGACCATACATATGTGGTAGTGCCAAGGACCTCCACAGAGAAGAATGGCAGCACCAGACGGAGGAGATTGATATACCCAGATGTGTTACCACATGATCACATGTGGGGCTCGGATGTACCAAAGGACCAAAAATTGTGGTCTGTAGGAGATAAAATAGCACATTCATTGTTCCCCTGGATAGGAGTGGGAAAAAATTCATTAATGATTGAAACTCTGAATTATCGATTGGGTCTGTTCATGAATGTAACTGAAAAAATAGTAGCAGCTCAAAACACTGAAATAGATGCTTTACGTACCATGGTGATGCAAAATCGCATGGTTTTAGACTTGCTTACTGGTTCACAGGGAGGAGTTTGTGTTCTGCTGAACACAACATGCTGTACTTTCATCCCAGACTCCATTCATTCAGTGGATATGCAGGACGCATTGGAAGAGCTGAATAAACTTCGTGATGCAATGCATAAAGACACCCTAGCCGTGAACCGGTGGAATCCCTGGTCCTGGTTGACTTCAGGACCATGTTGGCAGTTACTATTGAAAATGGTGACACCAGTTATTATAGTCCTAATTCTGATTGGACTTTGCATGTGTTGTGTGATCCCTTATATCAAAACAATGGTTGGCAAAATGGTGTCAAATACAGTTGTACAGTGTAATCTGGCCTTCCAACAAACTATGCCAAAATATCAAGCATTGAAACAGTCAGACCTTAGTGGAGAAAACTATAATGACTGTACTGAGAATTATGATGATATTGAAAAGCTCACAACTCCAGTTCAAGCTTGAACTGTTGATGTGATGAGTTAACACACTCTTAGCCTATGAAGCTTTAGCTGAAAATGTAATAAGACAAGTGGTGTAGTCGAATAATACAGAAAAACGGTTCATTTATACCAGTCAGCCGAAGTGACGTGTGGTGGTGGTGTGGAGATAATAGAATTTTTGACAGATTGCCTAGGAATGTGTCAGGCTACTGTGCTTTAGTGTCCCTACTCCTCCCAGTAAAAGCCATTCCCATTTTAGCCAAGGACTTGTTGACGCACCTAAAGTCTGTGGTGCCTGAAAATTGCAGCTGAAAATCTGAATAAGAAGTGGTTGCTTAGTAACAATTGTTTACTTTTAGGTGAAGATGTAATACCGTTGGAATGCATGATAAACAGAGGGGAATGTTGGAGTTATTCTGTAGATACACTGTTTTATTTTATCATGCATGTTTTGTGTTCTCTGCTCTGGTAGAATGTAGTTCTCTCTGCTCTGATAAAGTGTACTGTACTGATGTGATGGGTGAAGGTTACTTAAGAAATGTGACATGACGTGCTTCTGCAAGTTGTGGTATCTCTGTGTGCACGCTAAGCTCTTTTTCAGGACATGTGAAGATGACCCAGGCAGAATGCAGCCATAAGCGGAGCAGTGAGATAAAGAATAGAGAATTGAATGTTCCAACCACAGTGTGATTATGATACATTAGTCCTTGTGTCAGAAGAAGTGTGATTAATTGTTAGATGTCTTAAACACATCTTAATCGAGCCCAAGATTAAAAAGGTTCTGAAAGTCCTGAATGTATTGTGCAATCAGCGGTTCTGCGGCAACAGCTCACGCGATATCACTCCTCCCCTTAGGAGCTGTACTGCCCATGTATGTAGGGAAGTCCTAAATAAAAGAGCAGGAGCGCAGGCCAGACTTTAGTGTAGCTTTGGTGTACAGCCTGACTTGCACTCCTCGCGAGCTAAATTTGACTTTCTGTCTCACTGGTGGTTCTTGACTCTGTTTGTCTTGTTAAAGGTTTTAAGAATGTTTGGAGGCGAAAATACCCAACACAGACCCCCTCCCTGGTTAAGGCTGGGTTTCAAACGTTTCACAAAGAATGCCTCCTTGACCCCTCTCTCAAACCATTTCTTCTCTCTGGCTAATATTTTAACTTCCTTGTCCTCAAACGTGTGGTTAGTGTCTTTAAGGTGGAGATGAACTGCAGACTGAGGTCCATTGGTGCCCTCTCTGCGGTGCTGGTATAGCCTTTTGTGTAAAGGTTGCTTAGTCTCACCTATGTAGTGTTCGTTACAGTTTTCCTGACATCTGATAGAATACACTACATTGCTCTGTTTGTAACTAGGGATCCTGTCCTTAGGGTGAACTAATTTCTGTCTCAAGGTGTTAACCGGTTTAAAGTAAACTGGGATTTTGTGCTGTCTGAAGATCCTCTGTAGTTTTTCCCCTACTCCTGCTAAATAAGGGAGAGACACTCCTCGTCTTCTTGTCTCCGTCTCCTGTCTATCTGGTCTCTTTGTTCTCTGGGACTTCTGCACTTTGTCCAGGGACCATTGTGGGTACCCACATACTGTGAGGGCTTTCCGGACAAGTTGTTGTTCTTTAGCCCTTCTCTCTGCAGTTGTGGGCAACTGTAGGGATCTGTGTTGAAGTGTCCTGATCACCCCGAGCTTGTGTTCAAGGGGGTGGTTTGAGCCAAAGAGCAGATATTGGTCAGTGTGAGTTGGTTTTCTGTAAACCCCTGTCTGGAGCTGCCTGTTCTCTCCAATCATAACATCACAGTCCAAGAAGGCTAAATGGTTGTTTCTGGCATCCTCACGTCTGAACTTGATATTGGTGTCCACCGAGTTGATGTGTTCTATAAAGTCCTCAACTTCCTGTTGTTTGATTTTAACCCATGTGTCATCAACATATCTGAACCAGTGACTGGGAGAGATGCCCGAGAAAGATGTCAAGGCTGTCTTCTCCACTCGCTCCATGTACAGATTGGCCACAATGGGGGATACCGGAGACCCCATCGCACAACCATGAATCTGCCTGTAGTAATTCCCCCTAAACAGGAAATACGTGGTGTTAAGACAGATCTCCAAGAGTTGGCAGATGTGGTCTGGTGTGAGTTTGGTCCTTTCAAGTAGAGACACATCCTCCAGCAGTCTCTGCCTCACAGCTGAGACGGCCTCAGCGGGAGAAGGAGAAGAACGGAAAGCGTTGTCAGCACTGCAAAAAGACCAAAGCATCCTTATCCTGCCAGCGGATAAAGGCAGATGCACGGTGGTCCTGAACACATCGGACTACGAGGCCAAGATCAACAACTTGCTCAGTGACTCCAATACATACGAACGTCTGAAGAGAGACCCCACGAGCGGCTATAAGAAGAAAATCATTAGCTACCTCCAAAACCTGGAGAAAGAGGGACTCATCGACAGACAGACATACTACAGACTGTACCCTGGGGACGCCACTCCGTGCATCTATGGACTGCCCAAAATCCACAAACAGGACGTGCCACTCAGGCATATTGTATGTAGCACAGATTCCATCACGTACAATTTGGCCAAGCACCTCAAGTGGATTTTGGCTCCTCTAGTGGGTAACTCAGACCACCATGTGGAAAACACACAAGATTTTGTGAACAAGATCAAGGACCTGCAGTTGGAGGCAGATGAAACAATTGTGTCATTTGATGTGACTTCGTTGTTCACCTGCATCCCCACCGCTGAGGCCGTCTCAGCTGTGAGGCAGAGACTGCTGGAGGATGTGTCTCTACTTGAAAGGACCAAACTCACACCAGACCACATCTGCCAACTCTTGGAGATCTGTCTTAACACCACGTATTTCCTGTTTAGGGGGAATTACTACAGGCAGATTCATGGTTGTGCGATGGGGTCTCTGGTATCCCCCATTGTGGCCAATCTGTACATCGAGCGAGTGGAAAAGACAGCCTTGACGTCTTTCTCGGGCATCTCTCCCAGTCACTGGTTCAGATATGTTGATGACACATGGGTTAAAATCAAGCAACAGGAAGTTGAGGACTTTACAGAACACATCAACTTGGTGGATGCCAATATCAGTATGCCAGAAACAACCATTTAGCCTTCTTGGACTGTGATGTTACGATTGGAGAGAACAGACAGCTCCAGACAGGGGATTACAGAAAACCAACTCACACTGACCAATATCTGCTCTTTGGCTCAAACCACCCCCTTGAACACAAGCTCGGGGTGATCAGGACACTTCAACACAGAGCCCTACAGGTGCCCACAACTGCAGAGGGAAGGGCTAAAGAACAGCAACTTGTCCGGAAAGCCCTCACAGTATGTGGGTACCCACGATGATCCCTGGACAAAGTGCAGAAGTCCCAGAGAACAAAGAGACCAGATAGACAGGAGACGGAGACAAGAAGAAGAGGAGTGTCTCTCCCTTATTTAGCAGGAGTAGGGGAAAAACGACAGAGGATCTTCAGACAGCACAAAATTAACAGAGAAAATATCAACAACAATAGATAATAAGGATTATTTTGTAAGTATTTTTATCGACCTGAAAAAAGCTTTTGATGTTATCAACCACTCAAGATTGCTTCACAAGTTACAACAATATGGAATTAGAGGTATTGCACATCAGTGGGTAAAAAGCTACTTAGAAAATAGAAAACAGTTTGTTCAGATAAATAATACTAAATCAGAATTGTGTAACATTATTTATGGAGTACCACAAGGGTCGGTACTTGGACCCAAATTATAAAATAATTTGGGTCCAATATAATTATAATTATTTTGTATTTCAATTACTTTGTGAATGTATCTAAAGTACTTGGCAGCATATTATTTGCTGATGATACAACTTTATTTTACTCTGGATCAGATATACAGGACGTAGTACAAGTGATAAATACAGAGTTGGAAAAAGTTAAACATTGGTTTGATATAAACAGATTGTCACTAAATCTTAATAAGACAAATTTCATATTGTTTAATGACAGAGTGGAAAAAAATGATGTGTCATTAAAAATAGATGGAATGGACATACAAAGGGTAAAAGAAACGAAATCTCTAGGAGTCATGATTGATGAAGATCTTACATGGAATCACACATAAATGACATAAAAGGAAAAATAGCAAAAGCCATTGCTGTTTTGCATAAAGTAAAATTTTTGTTAAATAGTTATGGTTTATTAACATTGTACAATTCATTGATTGTCCCATATTTAACTTATTGTGTAGAAATCTGGGGATCAACATGTAAAACTTATACACAACCATTATTTATTCTGCAGAAAAGAGCTTTAAAAATGATTAACAATAGTCGTTTTAGAGATCCATCTAATCCATTATTCATTAAGTATAGGGTACTTAAATTTCATGATTTAGTTGATTTGAAAATATTCCAAACAATGCACCAAGCTAATAAAAATACCTTACCAATAAACATTCAAAATATGTTTGGAAAAAAGAGTAAGTAGTTATAATTTGAAAGGAATAGAAGTCTTTAAAAAAACAAGATTCAGAACCAAAGTAAAGGAAAGGAGTATTGCAGTGAATGGTGTAAAATTATGGAACAACCTCAACAAAGAAATCAAAGATCATCGATGCCCGGATCATAGACGGAGAGCCTGCTTGGACCGTGCGCAGGCTCCTGGATGTCCAACGGAAGGGCCGGGGGTTCCAGTATCTGGTGGACTGGGAGGGTTACGGACACGAAGAGCGCTCCTGGGTGAAGAGGAGCTTCATCCTGGACCTGGCCTTCCTGGCCGACTTCTACCAACGCCATCCTGACAAGACTGGTCGGGCGCCAGGAGGCGCCAGTTGAGGGGGGGGGGGGTCCTGTTGTGTGGGCCGCCGGAAGAGGAGGTACTGCTGGCTCATCACCAACACCTATCCTCGAGCCTGCCCACACGTCACCAACTGTTTAATTGACTGTTATCTAAAGTAGTATCTGTATACCGTTGTGCACATTTCACAACATTAAATTATCTTTTGCATTTCCATTGTCCGTTCATTTACGCACCCTGTTGTGGGTCCGTGTCACTACACTTTCCCAACAGGATTTCTCGGCCATCGTCATGGATCCCGAGGGGCGTCAACCATTGAGTGAACCACCAATGGAAACGCAAGGTGCACAGGCGCCAGCAGGAGGCGTATTAGGTGAGCTGCAGCAAATCTTAATCGCCTTCACTGCTCGGTTGGACTTGGTAACCGAGCAGAACGTTATACTCAATCGGAGGATGGAGGCTTTCACTGCTCAGGTGGAAGCGCACGCGCAGGGCGCTGCTGCAGCACCTCCTCCTGCTGACTGAGTGCCAAATACAGATATTCCAGTGGTCGTTCAACGAACCCCCCCTCCCCGTCCCCTGAAGCATACATAAGCCCTCCGGAGCCGTACGGAGGTTGTGTCGAGACATGCGCAGACTTCCAGATGCAGTGTTCGCTCGTCTTTGCACAGCGTCCTGTCATGTACGCGTCTGATGCCAGCCGGGTGGCTTATGTAATAAACCTGCTTCGAGGAGAGGCACGCGCCTGGGCTACGGTGCTCTGGGAGCAGAATTCACGGCTCCTAACAACATATGCTGGGTTTGTGCGGGAGTTCAAACAAGTGTTTGATCACCCCAATAGAGGAGAGACTGCTTCGAACGTGCTGCTGTCAATGAGACAGGGGCATCGGAGTGCAGCCGAGTATGCAGTCGACTTCCGCATCGCGGCAGCGAGGTCCGGCTGGAATGCTGTTGCACTCCGCGCCGCCTTCGTAAACGGACTGTCTCCGGTCCTGAAGGAGCATCTGCTGGCTAAGGATGAGCCGCGGGATTTTGACGGGCTTATCAACCAGGTTATACGGTTAGACAACTGACTAGAAGAACGTCGGGAGCGGGGCGAAGTGCGTGGCCGGGCACAAGCCATCCCTCTTCCTTCCAGGTCCGAAAGGGTGCCACCGTCCCCACGCTCCACAGCCAGAGAGCTCCGTGTGGCTACAGCTCCCCCTGCTGACGAAGCTATGGACACGAGCAGGGCCAAAGTGAAATCAAATAACAGACAACGGAGGCTGGCCCGCGGGGAATGTTTTTTTCTGTGGCTCCAGTGAGCACATACAGAAGAACTGCCCCAAGCGGTTAAACTACAACGCCCGCCCTTAGAGACTGGGCTGAGGGTGGGCCATAATACTCACACGGGGAAACCCCGTAAATCCGCACGCATCCCAGTTACGATCTTGAGTGGGGATCTAATCCTTCACGCCCCAGCACTGGTGGACACGGGGTCGGAGGGGAATCTGCTGGACAGCAGATGGGCAAAGGAAGTTGGGCTCCCTCTAGTGGCCTTACCTTCACCATTGACAGTACGGGCACTAGATGGCACCCTTCTCCCATTAATCACACACCAGACACAGCCAATGACATTGGTTGTGTCTGGGAATCACAGGGAGGAGATTGTGTTTTATGTAACACCTTCTACCTCCCGTGTGATTTTGGGTTTTCCATGGATGTTAAAGCACAATCCCCGGATTGATTGGCCGTCTGGGGTTGTGACACAGTGGAGCGAAACCTGCCACCGGGAGTGTTTAGGATCCTCGGTTCCACCCGGTGTGACAGCTAAGGAGGAGGTTCTAGTCCCCCCCAATCTGGCGGCGGTGCCAGCCGAGTACCATGACCTTGCTGACGTCTTCAGCAAGGATCTGGCACTCATGCTGCCCCCGCACCGTCCGTACGATTGTGCCATTGATTTGATCCCGGGCATTGAGTACCCGTCCAGCAGGCTGTACAACCTCTAACATCCGGAGCGCGAATCAATGGAGACCTACATCCAGGACTCGTTAGCTGCCGGGTTGATCCGGAACACCACCTCCCCGATGGGTGCTGGTTTCTTTTTTGTGGGCAAGAAAGACGGCAGACTCTGTCCATGCATTGATTACAGAGGACTGAACGAGATCACGGTTCGCAACCGATACCCGTTACCTCTGTTAGATTCAGTGTTCATGCCCTTGCATGGAGCCCAAATTTTCACAAAACTGGATCTTAGGAATGCATATCACCTGGTTCAGATCCGGGAGGGAGACGAGTGGAAGACGGCATTTAACACCCCGTTAGGTCACTTTGAGTACCTGGTCATGCCGTTCGGCCTCACCAATGCGCCCACAACGTTCCAAGCTTTGGTTAATGACATCTTGCGGGACTTCCTGCATCAGTTTGTCTTTGTATACCTTGACGATATTCTCATCTTCTCCCCGGTCTCTCCTGAGACTCATGTGCAGCATGTACGTCAGGTCCTGCAGTGGTTGTTGGAGAACCGGCTGTTTGTGAAGGGTGAGAAGTGCGAGTTCCACTGCACTTCTTTGTCCTTCCTGGGGTTCATAATCTCCTCCAACTCCGTTGCCCCTGATCCGGCCAAGGTTGCGGCGATGAGAGATTGGCCCCAACCGACAAGCTGTAGGAAATTGCAGCAGTTCCTCTGCTTTGCAAATTTCTACTGGAGGTTCATAAAGGGCTACAGTCAGGTAGTTAGCCCCCTGACAGCCCTAATCTCCACTAAAGTCCCCTTCACCTGGTCGGATTGGTGCAAAGCCGTGTTTAGGGAGTTGAAACGCCGGTTCTCGACTGCACCAGTTCTGGTGCAGCCCGATCCCAATCGCCAGTTTGTAGTTGAAGTGGATGCCTCTGACTCAGGGATAGGAGCTGTGCTGTCCCAGAGTGGGGAGTCCGACAAGGGTCTCCATCCTTGTGCCTATTTTTCCCGCAGGTTGACCCCAGCTGAAAGGAAGTATGACGTCGGCAATCTGGAACTTCCGGTGGTGAATGAGGCCCTTGAGGAGTGGAGACACCTGTTGGAGGGAGCTGTGGTGCCATTTACGGTTTTCACGGACCATCGGAACCTGGAATACATCTGGACCGCCAAGCGTCTGAACTCCAGGCAAGCCCGCTGGTCACTGTTCTTCGGGCATTTTGACTTCCAGATCACATAGTGCCCCAGGACCAAGAATCAACAATCCGACGCCCTGTCCCAGGTACACGAGGAGGAAGTCAAGGCCGAGCTGTCGGATCCTCTGGAAACCATCATCCCCGAGTCCACTGTCGTGGCCATGCTCACCTGGGACGTGGAGAAGACCGTCCAGGAGGCCCTGGCACGGAACCCAGACCCGGGGACTGGCCCGAAAAACAAATTGTATGTCCCACCAGAGGCCAGAGCTGCCGTCCTGGACTTCTGTCATGGTTCTAAGCTCTCCTGCCACCCAGGGGTGCGAAGAACCGTGGCAGTGGTCCGGCAGCGCTTCTGGTGGGCGTCTATGGAAGCCGACGTCTGGGATTATGTCCAGGCCTGTACCACCTGTGCCAGGGGCAAGGCAGACCACCACCGAGCACAAGGACTCCTCCAGCCGTTACCTGTGCCTCATCGCCCCTGGTCCCACATCGGCCTGGACTTCGTCACGGGCCTCCCACCGTCCTAGGGCATGACTACCATCCTCACGATGGACCGGTTCTCCAAGGCGGCCCACTTCGTGGCCCTCCTGAAGCTCCCGACGGCCCAGGAGACAGCAGACCTCCTGGTCCACCATGTTGTGCATCTGCATGGGATTCCATCCGACATTGTCTCTGACCGTGGTCCCCAGTTCTCCTCGCAAGTCTGCAGGAGTTTCTGTAGAGAACTGGGGGCCACCGTAAGCCTCTCGTCCGGGTACCGTCCCCAGACGAACGGACAGGCAGAGCGGGCGAACCAGGATTTGGAGCAGGCCCTCTGCTGCATGACCTCCACGCACCCGACGGCCTGGAGCAAGCATCTGGCCTGGATCGAGTACGCTCACAACAGCCAAGTCTCATCTGCCACCAGCCTCTACCCGTTTGAGGCATGTTTGGGGTACCAGCCCCCATTGTTTCCGCTCGTTGAAGGAGAGGTTGGAGTGCCCTCGGTCCAGGCCCACCTAAGGAGGTGCTGTCGGGTGTGGTGTACTGCCCGCTCTGCCCTGCTTAAAGCCCGGACGAGGGCTAAGGCCCATGCAGACCGCCGGCGTTCCGCGGCCCCTGCATACCAGCCTGGGCAGGAGGTTTGGTTATCCACCAAGGACATCCCCCTTCAAGTGGAATCCCAGAAACTGAAGGACAGATTCATTGGACCACACACCATACTCAAAGTCCTCAGGCTAAACCTGCCAGCTTCACTGCGGATCCATCCTGTCTTTCATGTCTCCCGTATCAAACCTTACCACACCTCGGAACTCTGCACCCCCAGACTGGCGCCGCCTCCTGCCCGGATTATCGACGGAGAGCCTGCTTGGACCATGCGCAGGCTCCTGGACGTCCGATGGAAGGGCCGGGGGTTCCAGTATGTGGTGGACTGGGAGGGTTACGGACCCGAAGAGCGCTCCTGGGTGAAGAAGAGCTTCATCCTGGACCCGGCCCTCCTGGCCGACTTCTCCCAATGCCATCCCGACAAGCCTGGTCGGGCGCAGGCACCAGCTGCCTCCCTGGAACACCTACGGTGATAGCTGTCATTCATCACACCTCGTCAGCTGTCATTCATCACCCCTCATCAGCCCACCATAAAAGCCTGGCAGAGATGTCACATCCCTGCCGAGAAATCGTCTTACCTGACAGGTAAACTTCAGCCGTTACTGTGCCGTTCGCACATATTCCTGTTACTAAGTATGGCAGTGTTAACCCTGTATGGGTGGTGGAAGTTGGAGGGAGTTGGCATTTTCATATTCCTCACTAATCACTTAAGTATACTATTGGTGCTGCACGTACTTAGCGTTCCTGTTTCCTGGGAGTGGTGGATTATTCCCTCAGGAAGGGACTGTGACTGTTTGTGCTGACTGTTTGCTGGGTGTGCACACACCCACTTGATCTGTCTGTGCTTCTTGCCAGCAGTACCCGATCCGACAGCTGGAGGCGGTGGCCACCTGGGGACTCAGGACTTGGCGGCTTCGGTGTGTTGCAGGGCTCCGCTGGCAGTGGAAATCGTGTGGTGCCTGACTCTTCTCTGGACAGGCGTCTCCTATCCTCGAGCCTGCCCACACGTCACCAACTGTTTGACTGTTATCTAAAGTAGTATCTGTATACCGTTGTGCACATTTCACAACATTAAACTGTTATCTTTTGCATTTCCATTGTCCGTTCATTTACGCCCCCTGTTGTTGGTCCGTGTCACTACACTTTCCCAACATAAAATGTTTTAAGTCTAAAATGTAACCTGTTAAAAATGTAATCCTCTAAATAATGGCTAAAATTATGAAATAAGTCAGTGGTATGTGACAAAGTCAAAAAATGTAATCTGTTAAATAATGTTGAATAATGATGCTTAAAATTGAAAGATTGTATTGTAAAAAGGGGCAGAAACTATAAGACTTGTTCTTCCCTCTGCTCCTTTTCATTCAGTGTCTTGTAATATATTCATTTCTGCTTTTCTGTTTTTTTTTTTGTTTTTTTTTAATGAATGAAATAAATATTGAAAAAAATATCCCAGTTTACTTTAAACCGGTTAACACCTTGAGACAGAAATTAGTTCACCCTAAGGACAGGATCCCTAGTTACAAACAGAGCAATGTAGTGTATTCTATCAGATGTCAGGAAAACTGTAACGAACACTACATAGGTGAGACTAAGCAACCTTTACACAAAAGGCTATACCAGCAGCAGCATCCGTCCCATCATTAGGAGGGACAGCTGCCCTGTCATTAGGAGGGTGCTAACTAGAGCACAATAGGTGCTAATTAGAGCTATTGTTTAGTCATTAGCCTATAGCAGTCTGCCTCTCGGTAGGAGGGGTCTGGTGAGGTTTAAAACTCCAGCTTTTGTGACTTCTTGATTATTCTTCTCTACAAGAGTCAAGACAGAAGTCAGACCACCAGAGCAAGAATTTTAGCTGAGGAAGCTTCTGCGATTTGAAGCGAAACATCCTCGCGTCAAGCAACCCAGTCCAGTCGAAGATTCAAGCTTCTCTACTATAGAAACCACGTGGACAACTGAGAGCCTACACAAAAACATTGGCAGTGGAGAGTGTGTCAAGCGTGTCTTGGATGCGAGGCAGCGGATTTGCATCCTTGATGGTGGCATCATTTGGGCTCTGTAGTCTATGCAGAGATGGTACGTCCCATCCTTTTTACGCACATCACAATTGGGGAAGCCCAGCTGCTCTGGCTGCGGTGGACCACTCCCACCTCTAATCGTTCTTAAATTTGCTGGTCTGTACTTTGTTGTTTTTCAGCTGCCATCTGACGCGGCGGTTGCTTAACTAGAGCACCAGACCGGTTTACAATGTCATGCTGCACCAGGGCCAGTAGAGAACACACCCTCATAGGTGCGCAGGAGGTGGGCTAGCTGGAGCCGCTCTTCAGGTTTCAGTTCAGCAGGAGTCTTTGTGATTGACCGCTGGCGTGGAGGTCGCTCAGCAGGGCGGAAGGCATAGTAATAGTACAGCGGTAACACACTTTTCTGAGCTGCACTGCCCGGCACAGCACACACATCCAGGTTATGCACTCTCATGTGAATGCTCATTTCTTGACTTGGTGCTTTAAGGTGAAGCACAGCAGGGTTCTGGGTTTTGGGGAAACCCATTGAAACTTGAGCTTTGTTAGTGTTCTTTGGTAAGGGGCAATTTCTCCTCATATGACCCAACCCTGAACAGTTGCGACAACGAATCTCCTCGTTTGTGAGAAATGTAAGCTGGCGTTAGGAGGTCATGGAGGTTCCCAATGGGCTGCTTGTGGGGCCACAGAAGACTTTATCCACTCCTCCTCTGCATCTTCCCTGATGACAGCAGTGCGGGTCCTCTTTTGGTATGTGCCCCTGAGTGCACCGGTCCGTGCTCACAGCCCCTGGCTGTTGGGACGTGGAATGTCACTTCGCTGCGGGGGAAGGAGCATGAGCTTGTGCGGGAGGTTGAGAGATACCAACTAAAGATAGTCGGGCTCACCTCCACGCACAGCTTGGGCTGTGGTACCCAACTCCTGGAAGGGGCTGGACGCTCCACTTTTCTGGCGTTGCCCACGGGGAGAGGCGGAGAGCTGGGGCTGCATTGCTTATTGCTCCCAGCTCAGTCGGTAGGTGTTGGAGTTCAATCCGGTGAACGAGAGGGTCGCGTCCCTATGTCTTAGGGTCGGGGACAGGTCTCTCACTGTTGTCTCGGCCTACGAGCCGAGCGGCAGTGCAGAGTACCCGACCTTCTTGGAGTCCCTGGGAGGGGTACTAGATAGCGCTCTGACTGGGGACTCCATTGTTGTCCTGGGGGATTTCAACGCACACGTGGGCGGTGACAGTGAGACCTGGAGGGGGGTGATCGGGAAGCACGGCCTCCCCGATCTGAACCCGAGTGGTGTTCAGTTGTTGGATTTCTGTGCTAGTCACAGTTTGTCCATCACGAACACCATGTTCGAGCACAAGGGTGTCCATAAGTGCACGTGGCACCAGGACACCCTGAGCCTGAGGTCAATGATCGACTTTGTAGTCGTATCATCTGACCTTCGCCACGTGTCTCGGACACTCGAGTGAAGAGAGGGCTGAGTTGTCGACCGATCACCACCTGGTGGTGTGTTGGATCCGCTGGGAGGGGAGGAAGCCGGTCAGACCTGGCAGGCCCAAACGTATCGTGAAGGTCTGCTGGGAACGACTGGCGGAATCCCCTGTCAGCGAGGTCTTCAACTCCCACCTCCGGGAGAGCTTCTCTCAGATCCCGGGGGAGGTTGGAGACATGGAGTCCGAGTGGACCATGTTCTCCACCTCCATTGTCGATGTGGCCGCTTATAGTTGTGGTCGCAAGGTCTCTGGTGCCTGTTGCGGCGGCAATCTCCAAACCCGGTGGTGGACGCTGGAAGTAAGGGATGCCGTCAAGCTGAAGAAGGAGTCCTACTTGTCTTTGTTGGTAGGTGGGACCCCAGAGGCACCTGACAGGTACTGGCAGGCCAAGCGTGCCGCAGCCTGTGCGGTCACAGAGGCAAAAACTCGGGTCTGGGAGGAGTTCGGGGAGGCCATGGAGGAGGACTATCGGTTGGCCTGGAAGAAATTCTGGCAAACCATCCGACGCCTCAGGAGGTGGAAGCAGCTCTCCACCAGCACTGTCTATTGTGCGGGTGGGGTAGTGTTGACCCTGACTGCGGATGTTGTTGGGTGGTGGAAGGAATACTTCGAGGATCTCCTCAATCCCATCGTCACATCTTCCGAAGAGGAAGCAGAGACTGGGGACTCAGAGGCAGACTCATCCATTACCCAGGCAGAAGTCACCGAGGTGGTTGGAAAGCTCCTCGGTGGCAAGGCTCCTGGGGTGGATGAAATCCGTCCTGAGTACCTTAAGTCTCTGGATGTTGTGGGACTGTCTTGGCTGACACGCCTCTGCAACATTGCGTGGCGGTCAGGGACAGTGCCTCTGGATTGGCAGACCGGGGTGGTGGTCCCTCTGTTTAAGAAGGGGGACCGGAGGGGGATCACACTCCTCAGCCACCCCGGTAAGGTCTATTCCAGAGTACTGGAGAGGAGAATTTGACCGATAGTCGAACCTCGGATTCAGGAGGAGCAGTGTGGTTTTCGTCCTGGACCAGCTCTACACACTCCATCGGGTGCTCGAGGGTTCGTGGGAGTTCGCCCAACCAGTCCACATGTGCTTTGTGAATCTGGAGAAGGCGTTTGACCGTGTCCCTCAGGGCACCCTGTGGGGGGTGCTCCGGGAGTACGGGGTCCGGGGTCCTTTGCTAAGGGCTATCCGGTCCCTGTACGATTGCAGCAGGAGCTTGGTTCACATTGCCGGTAGTAAGTCAAACTTGTTTCCAGTGCACGTTGGCCTCCGCCAGGGCTGCCCTTTGTCACTGGTTCTGTTCATTATCTTTATGGACAGAATTTGTAGGTGCAGCCAGGGGGTAGAGGGGGTCTGGTTTAGGAACCACAGAATCTCGTCTCTGCTGTTTGCGGATGATGTGGTTCTGTTGGCTTCGTCAAATCAGGACCTTCAGCATGCACTGGGGCAGTGTGCAGCCGAGTGTGAAGTGTCCGGGATGAAAATCAGCACCTCCAAATCCGAGGCCATGGTTCTCGACCGGAAAAAGGTGCTTTGCCCTTTTCAGGTTGGTGGGGTGTCCTTGCCTCAAGTGGAGGAGTTTAAGTATCTCGGGGTCTTGTTCACGAGTGAGGGACCGATGGAGCGTGAAATCGACAGACGGATCGGTGCAGCATCTGCAGTGATGCGGTCGCTGTATCGGACAGTCATGGTGAAGAGAGAGCTGAGTAGGGGGGCAAAGCTCTTGATTTACCGATCGATCTATGTTCCGATCCTCACCCATGGTCATGAGATTTGGCTCATGACCGAAAGAACGAGATTGCGAGTACAAGCGGCCGAGATGAGTTTCCTCCGCAGGGTGGCTGGGCGCTCCCTTAGAGATAGGGTGAGGAGCTCGGTCACTCGGGAGGAGCTCGGAGTCGAGCCGCTGCTCCTCCACGTCGAAAGAAACCAGTGGAGGTGGCTTGGGCATCTTTTCCGGATGCCCCCTGGACGCCTCGCTGGAGAGATGTTCCGGGCACGTCCCATTGGGAGGAATACACATAGCTCGTATGTGTAGGATACCAAACACTTTGACTCATGTTTAATTACTTCCATTTTTTGTTTCTGAATAGTCAATGAGCCATGCACTGGGGCCTAATAGCACAGAGGCACTTTCTCTGGATGGTGGATAGGGGAAACTCCTTTTTTCTTTGCAGGTTTGGAGGGCTTCCTTTGGCTGCCTTGGGCTGGGGCTGGCTGTGCGGGCAGGTCCTGCTGGCCTTGGTCAGTAACTGGGGCTGGCAGGCTGGCCTGCATGGCTGGTTTTTGTTCGAGGCTTCCAGGGAGGCCACCTTTTGTTCCTCTTTGGGGAGCAGAAGGGGGGCTTCTTCTGGTGGCCTTGAAGAAGGCGGGTGGGCCCTTCTGGCCTTGGTCATTGACTGGGGCCGGCAGACTGGCTTGCATGGCTGGTTCTGGTTAAGGGCTTCTAGTGGGAGGCTAACTCTTGTTCTTTTAAGGGATGGGAGAGCTTCCTTTGGTTGCCGTGGACTCGGCTGGATGTGTGGGCAGGCTCTGTTAGCCTTGGTCAATGATCGGGGCTGGCAGGATGGCCTGCATGGCTGGTACTTGTTCAGGGCTTCCTGGAAGGCCATGGACCAAAATGGGTGGGACCCGTTAGTCTTGGTTGACCACCCATCTAGGAGATAGAAAACTCTGAATTCAAACCCGAATGTAGTCAGCATCCATTAGTCGTGGGCCCTTGGCCTACAGCAAATTGACTAACACAATCATGAGTAGTAACTCAGAGACTGGCCCTCTGGTGAACAAGGGTTTTAAAATCACCCTGCTCACAGCCCAGGGTGTGCAGGGAGCAGGCGCCCTGGGTGGTCATATATCTGTACCCCTGACTTGTGTAATGGAGTTAATATTGTATGTTAATTCCACTTGCCATAATTTATTTTCTTTTCTTCAGCACTTGTGCAATTGTGGCTCCATGGCCCCTCTAGTGACAAAGTATATAAGTGCAACTGGCAGCCTGTAACCGGTGCCAGTTATATTAAGACATGCCATGAGTGAGTTGTCTGGCATAGTGCTCTGTACCAGTTTACACAAATGAATGTTATTGTTACTCTGTGAACCTAGGAAAGCACGGAGACAATTGTGATGTAAATAAGACCTGCAACGAGTAGCTGCTGGAATTTTACATGCTAAAAATAATGCTTTCAATTCAATTTATTTAATTTATATCACGCCAAATCACAACAAAGCTCCGTCAAGGCACTTCACGCAATTAAGGTCTAACCTTACCAACCCCTAGAGCAAGCACACAGGCGACAGTGGTAAGGAAGATCTCCCTCTGATGATTTGAGGAAGAAACCTTAAGTAGACCAGAGTCAAAGGAGTGACCTTCTGCTTGGGCCATGCAACTGACACACTTGACAATACAAATATACAGGAAATTTTGGGAGTCCATGCTGGTGTCCAGGACGGGAGCCTTGCAGAAGAAGACACTCACTCACACTTCTGGATGGAGCTGCACCTCAAATAGAGAAAAAAAAAAAACAGAATCAGGCGGCAGAAAGACGACAAATAAGGTATACAGTGAGGAAAATAAGTATTTGAACACCCTGCGATTTTGCAAGTTCTCCCACTTAGAAATCATGGAGGGGTCTGAAATTTTCATCTTTGGTGCATGTTCACTGTGAGAGACATAATCTAAAAAAAAAAAAAAATCCAGAAATCACAATGTATGATTTTTTAATAATTTATTTGTATGTTAATGCTGCAAATAAGTATTTAAACACCTGTGAAAATCATTGTTAATATTTGGTACAGTAGCCTTTGTTTGCAATTACAGAGGTCAAACATTT
The DNA here is from genome assembly GCF_902500255.1 of Thalassophryne amazonica. NCBI lineage: Eukaryota > Metazoa > Chordata > Actinopteri > Batrachoidiformes > Batrachoididae > Thalassophryne > Thalassophryne amazonica. The sequence continues at coordinate 103,285,856 of NC_047104.1, read as the reverse complement.
CCTGTAGTTTTTCATCTGGTTTGCACACACTGTGTTGTGTGGGCCCCTGAAGAGGAGGTACTGCTGGCCCACCACCACCAGATGGCGCCCTGCTTGAAGTGCAGGCTTCAAGCACGAGGGCGTCATAGCAAACAGGAGTGACAGCTGTCACCCGTCATCAGCACCAGCTGTCACTCATTTCACATCATACCACCACCACCATAAAGGCCGGACTGCAACTCCACCTCCCCGCCGAGAAATCAGCTACCTTGGAGGTAATTTTCTCTGCTGACTTAAAACATTGAGTAATAATCTGAACTTCTTTGCAGCCGTTTTCCTGTGGCATTTCCTTATCTGTGGGATTGGCGTAAAAGTGTGATCAGCGACGGCTTCGCTTCACACTCCAACCAGATAAGTGGTTAGACAGGAGATGCACGAGTGTGTGATTGGAGGTGGAGGTGCTCCCTCCCAAAAGAACACAGACGGTGGAATTACTGAGTGTGCGAACTCACACTCATCAAAACTGTTTCTGTTCTCTGCCAGCAGTACCCAGTCTGACAGCTGGAGACAGTGGCCACCTGGGGCTCCAGGACTTGGCGACTCTGGTGTTCTTCAGATCCATTGGCGGTGGAGGCTGTGTGGGATCCGGCTTAGTTCTAGATGGAGGTCTCCTATCCTCAAGCCTGCCCACACGTCACTTAACATTTAATTGTCTGTGGTACCAAAACTGTGTTTGTCTGTATTCCGTTGTGCATTTCACAACATTAAATTGTTACTGTTTGGCTTATCCATTGTCCGTTCATTTAGCGCCCCCTGTTGTGGGTCCGTGTTCCTACACTTTCACAACACACTGCAGCAGGGATTTTGATCCACTCATCCATACAGATCTTCTCCAAATCTTTCAGGCTTGGAGTTTCAGCTCCCTCCAAAGATTTTCTATTGAGTTCAGGTCTGGAGACTGACCAGGCCACTCCAGGACCTTGAAATGCTTCATACAGAGCCCCTCCTTAGTTGCCCTGGCTGTGTGTTTGGGGTCATTGTCATGCTGGAAGACCCAGCCATGACCCATCTTCAATGCTCTTACTGAGGGAAGGAGGTTGTTTGCCAAAATCTCGCAATACATGACCCCATCCATCCTCCCCTCAATACGGTGCAGTTGTCCTGTCCCCTTTGCAGAAGAGCACCCCCAGAGTATCATGTTTCCACCCCCATACATCACGGTTGGGACGGTTTTCTTGGGGTTGTTCTCATCCTCTAAACATGGCGAGTGGAGGTGATTCCAAAAAGCTCTATTTTGGTCTCATCTCACCACATGACCTTCTCCCATGCCTCCTCTGGATCATCCAGATTTTAAAAGTGAAAGTGAAAATATCAGATATATGTTTTAGTTTTAAAGTAATGCGCTAATTTTTAAGGTTTTAGTGAGCACATGCTGTGCCCAGCAGTGCATTACGGGTAGGATAGGGTAATCTCAGTACGTTCATGACAGGACAAATGCATTTTAGACACTCTGTTCAGGCTCCACGGACAGCAGCATTAACTCTAGTGCCTAAAACTCTTGTGAATATATTCTCTGAGATTATAGACGTTGTTATTGTATTTGCGTTTGTTAAATTCCACACATCTTAAATGTAGCAGACACGGATGATCTGGAATTTTGTTTTGGCAAGTTTTCAAGGCCTCTACTGCCATCTACTGGCCAGTAGTGTTCATGGCAGTTCATGGCACTATTTGTCCTGAAGCTGAGCAGACACTGTATGATAATTTTAATCACTGTACTCTGTTTCAGTTCAAACTGTATAACAGAACCGCATGATGTAAAAGTTCAGAGCGCCCGATTTATGTTCTCACACACATTGTACGTTCAAAAACCACACGTCGAACTCGTGTTTCCAAAAGCAAAACGTAAGCTTTTTTGGCAAACTTAATTTACAAAAACTCTCGATGGGAGACATCAAAGTTTAAAAACAAAACAAAACAACAACAAAAAACATTACAAGACAGCTCTGCGGTTTTTGCGCATGCGCAGTGTGAGTGGTTGGATGCTTGTAGCTCTTCAGCAGCAGGATACCCTCACGACGGCCGACCAGAATAATATCAAACGAGTTTGATTTTCATTCGACCATACGATCGGCGATCAGGAGGTGGTCGTGAGATGTTAAATGCAGCTTGTTACTCTATGTACACTACACATGCAGGACGATTAACCTAAATCTCGGTCCAAAAAATTCTTGCACAAATGAAAAATCAGATGAAAAAGAGCCAAAACTCATACAGTGTAAAGCCAACATTTATGTGTCAAGACAATATTGAGTGCATGTTTTACAACATCATAAAACGTGTGCACATTCTCTCCACATGCAAAACATTTTGAGATGACACTTCCAGGGCTCTGTAAAAATGCCTGTTTTTACAAATAAAAAATGGAATATTTTACAAAAGCACATTTATCTGTAAACACCAACACATGACACACATCACATTAATGTGTTGGTTTACATAATGAATGACTGAACCAATCAGTGTTTAGCAGAGGCACTTTTACCCAGAATCATTTGCGATCTGTCTGTGTTTGTTATAAAACCTCAGAATCAGTGCATTATTCAACATTAAAAGACAGCTGATCCTTTTGAATTTACGTTGGTACAAGAATTACAACCTTTTCAGTATGCGGAACATCATATTCAAGATTGGGAATATGAGATAGACCCGGATAATCATTTTTATTCCTCTGTAAATAATAATTGCCAGTATTATACTGAGGAACAGTACAATAAGTGCACTATATGGGAAGGGAAGTTCTCAATAATCCACTTTAACAGTAGGAGTTTGTACAAGAATTTTAGGAGCATTAAAGACTATTTAAAACAATTCTGCCAACCTTTCAGTATAATTGCTATAACGGAAACTTGGCTTGCTGATGATGATGTTTCAAATTATGAATTGGAGGGTTATGAAGTTAATCATCTGAATAGATATAATGGGGGGGCGGAGTAGCATTGTATGTTGATAAAAGGCTTCATTACAAAATCAATGATCAAGTGACAATAGCTGTAGAAAATCTTTTGGAATGTATTACAATTGAAATATGTTTGGGAATAAGTAAAATATATAATTATTAGTAGTATTTATAGAGCTCCTTTCAAAATTGGGTTGATAAATATTTTTCACAGATGGGTAATAAGCAAGTATTTGTCCTTGGAGATATAAATATTGATCTTTTAAATCTGCATCTAAATAAAGGGACAGATGATTTCATTAATACCTTGTACACCTTAAATCTATATCCAAAAATTACTAGGCCTTCAAGAATAACTTCTCAGTCAGCTGCCCTTATTGATAATATTTTTTACAAACGATATCAATACGAAAACAATAAGTGGTTTATTGATCAATGATATCAGTGACCACTTACCAATTTTTATAGTAATAGAGCTGAATTTGAATACTAAATGGAAGGAAAAAATACAATATCGAAAGCGGTTGCAATCTGAAGAAGCTATTACTGCCCTAAAAAATGATTTACGTATGCAGGATTGGAATTCCATTTATACGGAGAATGATGCTAATTTAGCATATGTTAAATTTGAAAAGATATTTCTTGATGTGTATAACAAAAATTGTCCAATTCTACATTGCAGTTTAAATAACAAGTATAGTGACCATCCATGGATAACAAAGGGACTGCAAATGGCGTGTAAGAAGAAAAATATGTTATATAGAGAGTTCATCAGAAGTAAATCAAGAGATGCTGACATTAAATATGTAAGTGCTATAAAAATAAATTAACAACCATTATGCGGAATTGTAAAAAATCATACTATGGCAAAATTCTAAATGATAATCAAAATAACATAAAGGAAACATGGAAAATACTGAATAGTATTTTAAGAAATAAACCCAAATCAAAGAATTACCCATCTTACTTTACTTGTAACAGTAAAGATGAATATGACATGAACCAAGTAGTGAACAGTTTTAATACATTTTTTGTTAATGTTGGGCCAGATTTAGCAGCTGACATTCCACATACTACATGGGAAAACCAGCAATTAATTGAGAGAAATCCATATACTATGTTTCTTGGCCCGGTTGATGAGAGAGAAATTATTATGATAGTCAGCACATGTAAAAGTAAAAAGTCAATTGACCATAATGATGTACATGGCTTTAGTAAAGCAGATCATTCCAGAAAATGTTAAACCATTAGCATATATATTTAATAAATCATTTCAAATGGGAATTGTTCCAAATGGTATGAAAGTGGCAAAGGTGATACCTCTATTTAAATCTGGTGACAAACATCTTTTTACTAACTACAGGCCTGTGTCTTTATTGTCACAATTCTCTAAGATACTGGAAAACCTTTACAATAACAGACTGGATAGATTTATTGAATTTCACAACCTGCTTGATGACAGTCAATATGGGTTCAGAGCGAAAAGGTCCACGCCTTTGGCTTTGTGCAATGCAATCGAAGAGATCAATAAACATGTTGACCAAAGGGAATTAGTAATAGGTCTATTTGTTGACTTAAAAAAGGCTTTTAATACAATCAATCATAGCATATTATTTAAAAAGTTGGAACTTTATGGATTAGAGGAGTGGCTCTGAACTGGATTAAAAGTTATTTGCAAAACTGGAAGCAGTTTGTTAAAATCAGGGACTGCGGTTCTACATATCTGGACATTGTTTGTGGGATTCCCCAGGGCTCTGTGCTGGGACCAAAATTATTTATTTTATATATTAATGATTTATGTAAAGTTTCCAATGTGTTTAAAGCAGTTCTCTTTGCTGATGACACAAACCTGTTTTGTTCTGGAGAGAATTTGCAGCAATTATTGTTTGATTTGAGAGTTGAAATAACAAAGCTGAAGAGTTGGTTTGACATGAACAAATTGTCATTAAATTGGTCAAAACTAAAATTATGTTATTTGGAAATTGGATGTACAAATACAGTTAAATACTTGGGGTAAATATAGATTGTGTCAAGGAAAATAAGTTGTTAGGTGTGATTATTGATGATAAAATTAACTGGAAAGCTCATAGTCATCATATTCAAAAGAAAGTTTCTAAAAGTACTGCAATATTGAATAAGGCAAAGTATATTCTAGATGGTAAATCACTACATACTTTGTATTGTGCATTGAGTGCACCTTATTTGACATACTGTGCGGAAGTTGGGGTAATAACTATAAAATTACATTACAATCATTATTCATCCTTCAAAAAAGAGCATTAAGAATAATTCATAATTCAGGGTTTCGGGATCATACAAATCCGTTGTTTATTAAATCAAAGATATTAAAACTTTATGATATGATTTCATTTAAGACTGTTCAGTTGATGCATAAAGCAAGAAATAAACAATTACCTCTCAGAATTCAAGAATATTTTACGCTGAGAGAAGGAATGTATAATTTAAGGGGTACGTTTTATTTTAAAATTGTGGGCGCTAGGATAACTAGGAGGTGCTTTTGTGTTTCCATTTGTGGCCCAAAAAAATGGAATAATTTACCAGAGAACCTTCAGCAATGTCCAGATATTAACTGGTTCAAACATTTATACAAACAAATGGTGTTTTCTAGATATGTATTAGATTAATAGGGTTGAGTTGTGTTATATGTAGTGGCTGTTGTACTGGAACCTTCGTTTTTTGTTTTTTTTTTTGTTTTTTTTTGTGAGTTGTCTGGAGAAATATTTGACTTCTTTTATCTGTAACTATGTGCTGCTGTGTTCAGATTGTGTTGGATATAAATGTCTATGAACAGGCATATATGCCTGATTGATTTTATACAGGAGGGTAGGCGTGGATAAGCCTACACCTTTAGGCACCATGTATTTGGTTTATTTTCTTATATTTCTTTCCGTCTTTAACTTTTCTGTTGAGTTTGGTCATATGAGTGAATTTCTGTTATGCATGGGTGTCTAATAAATAATAAATAATATATATGTTATATTTTAACTTTGTACAAATGACAGAATTGACATTAATGGAGTTATTCTATCAGTATTCACACCAAACCATAAGTCAGCATGACTTTATTTTCCAAGACCTCCACCTGACCGGAGCATTGTGTTTGGTAGAGAGCTGGCTTTGTGGCTGCTCTCAGCTTCATTCTGTGCTGGAAGTTGTGTAGTAAACAAGAGCTTTCAGCAGGGAGCAGGATGTTCAAAGACAGAAGTGCAGGCTCATTGTTTGGGTCTGTTGTTGTTCGCGGTGTTAAAACTCAAATTCAGTTTGTTAGTAGTTGCAAATATACCAGAGGCAATACTGGAATTTATTGGTTATCAGTTATCTGTAACTTCCGATACATTTTTGGGTGGTTTATCGGTTTATCTGATTAGCTGTTATCGAAGTTAATTTTTTGGTTATCTGTGCCCACCACTGCATAGTACCATACTGGTATACTACTACACTATGCCAGTATGCTAGCCATACGAAAGGGAAAATAAGTGCGTCCTAAGTCTGGACTTGAAAGTCTCTTCATGACATAATAATGCGTAAGCTAACTAGCTTAGCTTCGGTGCTAAATTAACAATACATACTCTTCTTCTTAAACTGCTGTCTGAGCCATCCTAGTGAGCCGATTGCATCAATAACCAGTACTTACTCTGTTCCATACAGAATAAACTTCCCTCACAAAGACATTCTGCCTCCTGTTCACCTCTTAAAAAAATAACACAACGCAGAGTCAAAGGATTGCAACCCTTCGATAGCTGGGCCTGTCAGTAAGACTATGGGAACATCTCGTGCCCTGCATGCGGGAAACTCAGAGCTGGAAGGGAGTGCTGCGACTGAGGCTTCAGCTTCAGATGTTGCTAATCCTGACAGCAATTCTGAAGGGGATGATGTTCATCCATTGTCGGAAGGTGTGGAAGGACTCTCCCTGGAGGATAGTTTTGCCTCCTCCTCAGTACAGCAAAAAAAAAAAAAAAAAACTCAGAAAGTGAAAGAAAAAGAAAGGGCAAGGGAATGGGGATGGTGCATCAGCACCTGTCTCTTCTGAGGTCGGCGATGACCATGCACCACCTCCTGGTACCTCGCAGGGCACCCCTGGTAAAGCTGTCATGACCGTTGAGCGTAAGCGTAAGCGGGCTGTTTACTCCATGCCAGGGAGTGCTCAGCAGCCCACAAAGAAATGTACAAGAGCTCCCATGTCCTGGTGGTGGGGGGAGACTTGCAGGTTGTTATTTACCCTAGTGATGTCCAGCAAAGACCTCTCACTACTGCTGAGGCAACGCATGTTAGGGCTGGTCTGGTAAACCTGCTAGATGGGGTGCCCCTTTAAGAGGAGGTACCTCAGTTTAGTGAGTCTGGACTTGTGCAGGGCACCTTTTGGGTAACCTGGGCCAGTGAGTCCTTACTGGACTGGCTCATGAGAACTGTCTTGGCAGTTCCTGAGTGGGAGTGCCATGCCTTCTTAGGAGAGTTTCTGCATTCATTCCCGGTCCCCTGCAGGAGTCTAGGATTGTTCTGTGGAGACTCCAGAGGCAGAATCCAAGCCTTCATAGGGAGGTTTGGTGAGTCCTCTACACCCAACCCCAACAGAGTGGGCAATTTCTTCTGCTCAGAGTGGATGAAGACTCCCTGATGTGCCTTGAGGGACCGGAAATAGACCCTACTTTGAAATGAGCCATCTGACTTTCAAAGTCAACCCACTTTCAAAGTCAGCAGCAAAGCCGTTAGTAGGGCAGAAGATAATATGATTGTCTTGCCGAAATGGTGGGGACAGTCATAAATGTTATTCAGATAAATTTGCATCACTGTTGCATTGATTTGCATCACTGATTAAATTCCACACTTTTATCACGTCACGACTCGATTACTGCAACTCGCTGTACTGTGGAGTAGACCAATCCTCCCTTAGCCGCTTACACGTTGTGCAGAATTCTGCTGCATGCTTGCTGATGGGCACCAGGTGCAGTGAACACATCACGCCTGTTCTGTCATCTCTGCACTGGCTTCCAGTCAGCTATCGCATTGATTTTAAAATCCTGCTCATTGTATTGGAACGCTCTTGCTTGCCTCTACTGGTGGTTGGCTCTCACTGCGGTATTGTATCACTTCCTGTTCCAGAGCACAGCGGTGTTTTGCTGTATCTGTTAGCTGTTTAATCTGCGCAGTTAGATTGATCTAGTTATCTAGATAACGATTTGTTTCCCAGTGTAATCTTCACGTGCCTTAACTAAAGCACTCCTTCTGCTGAATCACCTCTAAATTATTTACACATTATTCACTTTGCGTGTTTTTAGGAATCCGCTAGCTTAGCGCAGCTACTAGCTCTTAGCCGATTTAGCATGGTGGCTTCTCCTGTCTCTCCCGCACTTTTCTGCTCTGGGTGTGAAATGTTTAGCTATTCCTCGGCCTCCTTTAGCAGTAACGGTACTTGTAATAAGTGTAGCTTATTCATAGCTTTGGAGGCCAGGCTGGGCGAATTGGAGACTCGGCTCCGCACCGTGGAAAATTCTACAGCTAGCCAGGCCCCTGTAGTCGGTGCGGACCAAGGTAGCTTAGCCGCCGTTAGTTCCCCTCTGGCAGATCCCGAGCAGCCGGGAAAGCAGGCCGACTGGGTGACTGTGAGGAGGAAGCGTAGTTCTAAACAGAAGCCCCGTGTACACCGCCAACCCGTTCACATTTCTAACCATTTTTCCCCACTCGACGACACACCCGCCGAGGATCAAACTCTGATTATTGGCGACTCTGTTTTGAGAAATGTGAAGTTACCGACACCAGCAACCATAGTCAATTGTCTTCCGGGGGCCAGAGCAGGCGACATTGAAGGAAATTTGAAACTGCTGGCTAAGGCTAAGCGTAAATTTGGTAAGATTGTAATTCACGTCGGCAGTAATGACACCCGGTTACGCCAATCGGAGGTCACTAAAATTAACATTGAATCAGTGTGTAACTTTGCAAAAACAATGTCGGATTCTGTAGTTTTCTCTGGGCCCCTCCCCAATCGGACCGGGAGTGACATGTTTAGCCGCATGTTCTCCTTGAATTGCTGGCTGTCTGAGTGGTGTCCAAAAAATGAGGTGGGCTTCATAGATAATTGGCAAAGCTTCTGGGGAAAACCTGGTCTTGTTAGGAGAGACGGCATCCATCCCACTTTGGATGGAGCAGCTCTCATTTCTAGAAATCTGGCCAATTTTCTTAAATCCTCCAAACCGTGACTATCCAGGGTTGGGACCAGGAAGCAGAGTTGTAGTCTTACACACCTCTCTGCAGCTTCTCTCCCCCTGCCATCCCCTCATTACCCCATCCCCGTAGAGACGGTGTCTGCTCCCAGACCACCAATAACCAGCAAAAAAATCTATTTAAGCATAAAAATTCAAAAAGAAAAAAAATAATATAGCACCTTCAACTGCACCACAGACTAAAACAGTTAAATGTGGTCTATTAAACATTAGGTCTCTCTCTTCTAAGTCCCTGTTGGTAAATGATATAATAATTGATCAACATATTGATTTATTCTGCCTTACAGAAACCTGGTTACAGCAGGATGAATATGTTAGTTTAAATGAGTCAACACCCCGAGTCACACTAACTGTCAGAATGCTCGTAGCACGGGCCGAGGCGGAGGATTAGCAGCAATCTTCCATTCCAGCTTATTAATTAATCAAAAACCCAGACAGAGCTTTAATTAATTTGAAAGCTTGACTCTTAGTCTTGTCCATCCAAATTGGAAGTCCCAAAAAACAGTTTTATTTGTTATTATCTATCGTCCACCTGGTCGTTACTGTGAGTTTCTCTGTGAATTTTCAGACCTTTTGTCTGACTTAGTGCTTAGCTCAGATAAGATAATTATAGTGGGCGATTTTAACATCCACACAGATGCTGAGAATGACAGCCTCAACACTGCATTTAATCTATTATTAGACTCTATTGGCTTTGCTCAAAATGTAAATGAGTCCACCCACCACTTTAATCATATCTTAGATCTTGTTCTGACTTATGGTATGGAAATAGAAGACTTAACAGTATTCCCTGAAAACTCCCTGCTGTCTGATCATTTCTTAATAACATTTACATTTACTCTGATGGACTACCCAGCAGTGGGGAATAAGTTTCATTACACTAGAAGTCTTTCAGAAAGCGCTGTAACTAGGTTTAAGGATATGATTCCTTCTTTATGTTCTCTAATTGCCATATACCAACACAGTGCAGAGTAGCTACCTAACTCTGTAAGTGAGATAGAGTATCTCGTCAATAGTTTTACATCCTCATTGAAGACAACTTTGATGCTGTAGCTCCTCTGAAAAAGAGAGCTTTAAATCAGAAGTGCCTGACTCCGTGGTATAACTCACAAACTCGTAGCTTAAAGCAGATAACCCGTAAGTTGGAGAGGAAATGGCGTCTCACTAATTTAGAAGATCTTCACTTAGCCTGGGAAAAGAGTCTGTTGCTCTATAAAAAAGCCCTCCGTAAAGCTAGGACATCTTTCTACTCATCACTAATTGAAGAAAATAAAAACAACCCCAGGTTTCTTTTCAGCACTGTAGCCAGGCTGACAAAGAGTCAGAGCTCTATTGAGCTGAGTATTCCATTAACTTTAACTAGTAATGACTTCATGACTTTCTTTGCTAACAAAATTTTAACTATTAGAGAAAAAATTACTCATAACCATCCCAAAGACGTATCGTTATCTTTGGCTGCTTTCAGTGATGCCGGTATTTGGTTAGACTCTTTCTCTCCGATTGTCCTGTCTGAGTTATTTTCATTAGTTACTTCATCCAAACCATCAACATGTTTATTAGACCCCATTCCTATCAGGCTGCTCAAGGAAGCCCTACCATTATTTAATGCTTCGATCTTAAATATGATCAATCTATCTTTGTTAGTTGGCTATGTACCACAGGCTTTTAAGGTGGCAGTAATTAAACCATTACTTAAAAAGCCATCACTTGACCCAGCTATCTTAGCTAATTATAGGCCAATCTCCAACCTTCCTTTTCTCTCAAAAATTCTTGAAAGGGTAGTTGTAAAACAGCTAACTGATCATCTGCAGAGGAATGGTCTATTTGAAGAGTTTCAGTCAGGTTTTAGAATTCATCATAGTACAGAAACAGCATTAGTGAAGGTTACAAATGATCTTCTTATGGCCTCGGACAGTGGACTCATCTCTGTGCTTGTTCTGTTAGACCTCAGTGCTGCTTTTGATACTGTTGACCATAAAATTTTATTACAGAGATTAGAGCATGCCATAGGTATTAAAGGCACTGCGCTGCGGTGGTTTGAATCATATTTGTCTAATAGATTACAATTTGTTCATGTAAATGGGGAATCTTCTTCACAGACTAAAGTTAATTATGGAGTTCCACAAGGTTCTGTGCTAGGACCAATTTTATTCACTTTATACATGCTTCCCTTAGGTAGTATTATTAGACGGTATTGCTTAAATTTTCATTGTTACGCAGATGATACCCAGCTTTATCTATCCATGAAGCCAGAGGACACACACCAATTAGCTAAACTGCAGGATTGTCTTACAGACATAAAGACATGGATGACCTCTAATTTCCTGCTTTTAAACTCAGATAAAACTGAAGTTATTGTACTTGGCCCCACAAATCTTAGAAACATGGTGTCTAACCAGATCCTTACTCTGGATGGCATTACCCTGACCTCTAGTAATACTGTGAGAAATCTTGGAGTCATTTTTGATCAGGATATGTCATTCAAAGCGCATATTAAACAAATATGTAGGACTGCTTTTTTGCATTTACGCAATATCTCTAAAATCAGAAAGGTCTTGTCTCAGAGTGATGCTGAAAAACTAATTCATGCATTTATTTCCTCTAGGCTGGACTATTGTAATTCATTATTATCAGGTTGTCCTAAAAGTTCCCTAAAAAGCCTTCAGTTAATTCAAAATGCTGCAGCTAGAGTACTAACGGGGACTAGAAGGAGAGAGCATATCTCACCCATATTGGCCTCTCTTCATTGGCTTCCTGTTAACTCTAGAATAGAATTTAAAATTCTTCTTCTTACTTATAAGGTTTTGAATAATCAGGTCCCATCTTATCTTAGGGACCTCGTAGTACCATATCACCCCAATAGAGCGCTTCGCTCTCAGACTGCAGGCTTACTGTAGTTCCTAGGGTTTGTAAGAGTAGAATGGGAGGCAGAGCCTTCAGCTTTCAGGCTCTCTCCTGTGGAACCAGCTCCCAATTCGGATCAGGGAGACAGACACCCTCTCTACTTTTAAGATTAGGCTTAAAACTTTCCTTTTTGCTAAAGCTTATAGTTAGGGCTGGATCAGGTGACCCTGAACCATCCCTTAGTTATGCTGCTATAGACGTAGACTGCTGGGGGTTCCCATGATGCACTGTTTCTTTCTCTTTTTGCTCTGTATGCACACTCTGCGTTTAATCATTAGTGATCGATCTCTGCTCCCCTCCACAGCATGTCTTTTTCCTGGTTCTCTCCCTCAGCCCCAACCAGTCCCAGCAGAAGGACTGCCCCTCCCTGAGCCTGGTTCTGCTGGAGGTTTCTCCTGTTAAAAGGGAGTTTTCCTTCCCACTGTAGCCAAGTGCTTGCTCACAGGGGGTCATTTTGACCGTTGGGGTTTACATAATTATTGTATGGCCTTGCCTTACAATATAAAGCGCCTTGGGGCAACTGTTTGTTGTGATTTGGCGCTATATAAAAAAAAAATTGAATTGAATTGTATTTAAATACTTGAATGGTTTGGCTCCACTTTATCTATCTGAGCTGTTGTCCTTTTATGCTACCTCAAAGATGATGAGATCTACCAATCAGCTCCTTCACAACATGCCAAGAACATGTTTGAAAACCAGAGGAAACAGGACCTGTATCTGCTCCTAAGCTGTGGAACAGCCTTCCTTTTAATATTCGATCTGCATCTTCCTTAAATGATTTTAATTCATTGTTGAAGACCCATCTTTTTGCACAGGCCTTCAACACTTAAGCAGAGTTGCACTTTTGTTTTAAACTTTTATTGTATTTATTAGTGTTTGGATCTTGTATTTTCTATTTTTGTATTTTATACCCTTTTATTTTGTATCTGTGAAGCACTTTGGGCTTCACAGATATGCACAGAAATGTGCTATATAAATAAATTTGACTTTGACTTTAAGGAGGTGAGTGCTGTTCTGTGCGCTCATCTCAGCAGGATGCATACAGCTATAGCCCTAATCCAGGAACCCTTGGTTTTTGGGGATCGCATAGGGGTTATCCAGGGGGTACTCTCCTGTATTATTCATGCAGTGAAAAGGCCAGAGCAGCAATAGGAGTAAGATACATAGCACTGCCACAACTGACATATTTAGAAGCAGTGGCAGTTCAACTAAATGTTAACTGGAATGGTGGGGTTAAGGCTGTGGTTGTTGCACCTCCCATATGACTCACCAGGGGCCTCATGTGCAGAGACTTAAATGAAGAAAATGAAGTTGAGATATGCAGGGATATTTATTGGCACCCTGTCAGCTGGAATAAACATGAAAAGGAAGCAGCGCACGCACACACACTGGATGCACCGCAGCTGACAGTGTGTGACATCACAACTATACATGTGCGTTTATTGACAAATACTGAACACAGGGAGACAATCGGGGGCTTGTTAAGAAGTTCTAGATTCACCATCAAGAAACAAAACAAAACAAAAAAATAACACCAAAAAACACATTTGAATGTGCACATGCCCAAATGTGCCCTCGCTGGTTTCATTTGGAACAATCACTCAAATAAAGTATTTACTCATCGCGCACATGCCAGACGGGGGTACGAAATGCAGGGGTGACACGGGGGGAGTCTGGCAGGGTTAGGGGAAGGGAGACAGTTATGCTATGGTTATTGTTAGGGTTAGGAGAAGGGGTTAGGGTTAGAAATAGTAAAATAAAACCTGCATCATGGAAATGTCACTCAGTTCATGAAGGGAGCATGAAAAAAAGCTTGAGACTGGGCTGCCCCACCTACACTGTGAGTCAGGATGAATGAGTCATGCGTTGAACCAGGCCAGCAAGCCGTGATGTTAGTTAGATGCATTTGTACATCACATATGATTTGAACATTGATGGAATGAAATTGTTTTCTATTAACAACAACAAATTCATCATCTGATGGCGTCTTCATAGCAATATGTATGCAGTGAATTGCTTCAATTACGTTAGAGAAATTGACTCTCACTGCAAATTGCTCTTTAATGTTGGAATGTGATGTACCTGGATGACGTGAATGATCCGTTCCACATAGCTGGCATGGCTTGGCTCAAGGAACACTCCTGACCAATCGGTCAGCTCCTGCTGGAATGCCCCTGTTGCCAGGAAGCGCAACATGGTCAGCACCTGTGTGGGCACAGACAACCCCTGGCTCCTTGTTGTATTGTGTTCGAGAGCTGGTTACAGTTCTGCGCGCAACTCCAGGAAAGCCCTGGCCCAGGAAAGCCCTGGCCCACCGAATAATAAAGCCATGAATAATGATCCACGTATAGATTTGTTAAAAATTTCAGTGATTATTTGAATAATGAGCCACGTATATGAACATTGTGCAAACGATTAAAAAACACTGCATGTGAGTGATTGTGTCAGCACACAGCATCACCACACAGCTCGTTTGTCCTCGTAGTACCTCGTACACAAATTGCCCACGCTATTTTTGCTAAATTTTGAACTTCTCGAAATTAGTGCCATGCTCAGATGAGCCTCGTTTGCTGAATATTCCGCCTCTAAGAGCCTCTAAGAGCTACTATTCTCCCACATTTGTTGAATAACTTGACTCGTACCAAAAAAAAAAAAAAAACATGCTACATGGCTCATTGTTCCTTATTCGGTGGGACCAAGGCTTAACTGTGGCCTTATAAATCGATATTGGCTTAAAAGCCAATTATTGTAATTTGCAAGTAAATCCTCGCATTCCCTGAATATACGCTCACATTGGATTGCACCATTTGCAAGGTCATCAAACAGCGTTTACGCAGCCATTGTCATTTTCTTCACTTTGCGCATGCTTTTTTCCCCAGGTCTGCATGTATAGTAATGGTAAATGCCACACTGGAAGAACCATTTATATTGAGCCTGTGCAATGACGTCACTGGATCTCGCCCTCCGCCATGTTGGGGGACAAGCAAACATTCAAACAAAGAAGCATTGAAGAGAGTGAATATCAAGTGAATTTACGCGCGGAGGATAAAGTTACATACAAAGAAAAGTTGAAAATCATCAATGGAATAGATCCATACTGCATTAAGAAACAACAGTTTTCTAAAGATCGCGATGCATTGACGGGAATTACGTACATAGATATCGTCAACTACCTGGTTCTGTCCCCCAACCCTGCATACACTGCTGAAGAAATAAGTGCATACAAAGGACTGGATGCACACAACCAGTTTTCAAGTGGATGGGTCAATGAAATGGCAACTGCTTATATTAATGATAAGGCAATCATTACGTCAAGGGTGAGTTTTTTTTTTTTTTTTTTTTTTTTTTGCAATTTCAGTTCATGTCTGTTTCAGTTTTTCTCACCTTCTCATCTCTAAGACTCTAGGCTAGCTCTACCACCGACATGGATAAAGTGATATATACACTCCAGTCCATAGCTCTTATAATTCACTTGAATTTCAAATGCTGTGGGGCACAAGTCCAGGATGACAAGTTTATAAGACTGCGACCACATGCCATGCTGGCCATGGGCCGTACAATGTTTTTAATTTAACTACCAGTAGCATCAAAAATTTATAAGGGCGAGCTTATAAATTTTTGCTACCGTACATGTATGGGATGTAAGGAAGTTCCCATTACAGATAATTTTTGTAAGCTCCAAGCCTGTCAGACCATCAATAAGGCAAAAAATGTGGTTCAGGTAACCCCAACCGACCCTAATTTTGGGGACCAAAATATGTGCCAAATATATTTTTTTATTTGCAAAATGCCAAAAATTCATGTGTTATTTGCCAGTTTTCTTGGAATTTCTTTGTTTTTGACCATGAAATATAATAAAGCAGGGTAAAACATTAACAAAATATATTTTTCATACCTACTTAACCTATTTCTCAGAGGGTCTGTTACCAGAACCACAACTATTTTTTTTTTTTATTTGGCCTTGACTTAAATGACATGTAGATCTAATTCCATTTCCAACTCCAGGGCTAATTCAGATTTTGTATATTAATTTTGAATACTTTTAATTACAGGAACATTTTTATTTTCAGGAAATCTGCTGGTACCCCTATTTATTATTTTGACCTGTTATGAGCTTCATTATCTTTTCCTCTGTTTTTTTTCAGGTTCTCCATTCCCAACGTATGAATGATACAGCCACCAAGCCATGGGTCATAGCAGAGAAAAGTGGAGCTGTATGCACTGCCAACTGCAACTGTAAAGCTGGTTTTGGCGGTACCTGCACCCATGTGTCAGCAACACTCTTCTGGGTGGAGGCAGCTGTACGTATAAGGGCAAAAGAAAACAGTCACCCAGTAAAAGGCCTACTGGTTGCTTCCGTCTGGTGTAAAGAAAGTGTCATATGAACCAGCGTATGCGATTGACTTTACATCGGCTAAATCGAAAAAAAAAAGAAATTGGATTGCTTAATTGATTCGGCAGACATGGTCGCTGAAAAACCAACCATCACCAGCCCAGTTCCTGTAAATACAGTAGGAAGGAAATCGCACCTCCAGGAGCTCAAGAGATAGCTGATTTTTCGCAAGGCCTTGACAAAATTGTGGCAAATTCTTGTATATTGACAGTAACAACCATACAATGAAAAATATGTACCAAAGGTAGCAAGGGATGAGTTTCCTAGGCCCCTTACTGAGCTGAGGAATGAAGAACTGTGCAGTGCTAGCTATGATAAGTTGTTGCATGCATGTAGTGACATTGATATTTCATTGACACAAAAAGAGGCTGACATTATCGAAGAAAACACCCGTAATCAGGCTGACTCTAAACTGTGGTTCAGGTATCGTGCTGGCAGGATAACTGCCTCAAAAATGAAGTTAGTCTGCCACACCGACATTGACAGGCCTTCTGCCAGCCTTATCAAGCAGATTTGTTATCCAGATGCGGTAAAATTTCAGAGTAGAGCTACATAGTGGGGCTGTCAGCATGAAGATACTGCTAGGCCAGATTATATTTTCCATCAGAAATTAGAACATGATGACTGAGTGTGTGTAGTCTGGTGTGGTAATTGACCCAAAGTGTCCATTCCTTGGAGCTTCACCTGATGGGGTTGTTTCATGTTCATGTTGTGGCACTGGTGTGTTAGAGATTAAGTGTCCTTTGTGTGTGAAAGACAAGGAAGCCACTCAGCATGCCTGTTTGGTTGAAGCAGAGCCTGGACTTTACACCCTACACAAGAAGCACCCCTATTATTACCAGGTTCAGGCCCAGCTTTTCCTGTGTAAGAAATTTTTGTGATTTTGTTGTGTGGTCAGAAAGAGGTTTTCATAAAGTGACCATTTTGCCTGATGAGTTCTGGTCTGAGGTTTTAAGTAAGGCTACTGATTTTTTTGAAAAGGTGCTTCTTCCTGAATTGGTTGGCAAATTCTACTCTAGGGCACCACTGGTTAGCAGATTAACGCCAACTACTCCTAGGCCTAGTATTAGCTCTCCTGACAGTCCTGACACTGGTGACTATGTACAAAATGTATGGTGCTATTGTAAAAAAAATGGTAGGGAAAAACTGATCATGTATAGCAATTCAGAAATTCCATCTGACTTGCTTGAAACTCAAGGGCCCTCCAAAAAAAGGCCCAGGTCAGAGAACAAGAAAACCGGAACAAAAAAAGGAAAACAGTTGGTTCTGAGCAGTAATTCTTCTGAATGTACTACAATGTATGTGGTGTTTTAAGTGGTAATTTTCACTGAAGAGTCACTGGTAATTCTTATTTACATGTACGAGGTACTTCTTTAGGCATGTTAGATGATGCAAATTTTGTGAAAATACCATAAACCCTGAATTTTTGGGAGGTCGTTTAATTTTGCAACTTTGTTATTCTGAATTTGAATTTGTTATGAAAATGTTGGGAAAGTGTAGTGACACGGACCCACAACAGGGGGCGTAAATGAACGGACAATGGAAAGTCAAAAGTATAACAATTTAATGTTGTGGAATGTGCACAACGGTATACAGACAAATGCAGATTTGGAACACAGTCAATGATACCAAGGTGACGTGTGGGCAGGCTCGAGGATAGAAGACGCCTGTCCAGACAAGAGCCGGGTCCCACACGATTTCCCCTGCCAACGGATCTGAAGCACACTGGAGCCGCCAAGTCACGAGTCCCCAGGTGGCCACCGTCTCCACCTGTCAGATCTGGTACTGTTGGCAGGAAGCAAAGACAGTTTATGGTGGGTGTGTGCACACCCAGCAAAACAATCAGCAAAACAGTTCAGTTTCTTTCGGGTGGGAAAAACTCCTCCACCTCCTGATCTCAAGTCAGAGTTCGTGCAGAATCCAATGTCACACTAATTAATGCAGGAGTGAGGAGTGGGAACGCCAACTCCTCTCGACTTCCACAAACTCACCCTCAAGCTGCAAGTGTGCAAAGGATATGTCTACAAACTCAGAATCACAGGTTAACAGATTTTCGATCTTAGAAGCAAAATACGTTGCAACTGTAAGCTTAGCTGATCAAACATGTGCATAAGGCACCAAAACGGCTGAGAGTTTTTACCTTGTCGGGTAAGACGATTCTCGGCAGGAAGGTGGAGTTGCTGCTGTCCGGCCTATATAGGAGGATGATGCTGAGGATTGATGAGTGGCAGCTGTCACTGTTAGTGTTCCAGGGAGGCGGCTGCACCCTCTGGTACCTGAAGCCCGCCTTCAGGCAGGGCGCCCTCTGGTGTTGGGCCAGCCGTACCTCCTCTTCGGGCGGCCCACACAACAGAGAACCTGGAATCAAAAGGCAAAAATACTAGTAGTTCTTCCCTAATGGTTATACATGTAACACTGACTTTGGTAATTTTTAATTTTTTTTTCAATTATATACACTGTTTATACACTTGTACATGTAGTTCACTATTTTCTATTAAAAGAGCTTTACATTTGAAATTAAATCTTATTTAAATTTATTGCAAGTTTGCATATATATATGCTTTTTTGTTTTCTAAGCTGAGGCCATATGTTCAAAACATGTTTCTCATGGAGTTGTACCATTTTAATCCAACTTTGCATGTTCCCTGTTGCAGATATAAAATTTACAATTAGTGCCTCACTTTGGGAACTTGATGAGGTTTGTCTCCGATTTTTTAGCCCATGCAAGACTTCACTGTCACAACCAAATTTATCCTTAATGCAGCAAATTATTTTAAAGAGATTGCAACACCAGAAAATGATCATTATTAAAAATATCAACCAATACATTTTATTTAAAGAAACAAGGAGAGTTTTTTAAACTTCCTTTTTTCTTGGTGACATGATTCACACAGTTGCAATCTCTCCAAAAATCTGGCATTTCCCCAAAGTACACCTGGAGCACCCCAATTCTGGGCAACTGCCTCTTATTTAAGGACAAGACATCTGCATGACTTGTACAGGGTGTTACACAAGTCATGACAACAAGGTACCTGGATCATGTAGTCCCACTAAATTGAGTCTGTTGTAAAACGTTTTACACAAAGGACACAAGTGAAAGATGCTGGAAAATGGAAGGAAAATATTTTTCATTCATCCAGGACACAACAGGAGTAGGACACTATTTCTGCAATATTTGACCAGGACAGAAGGGAATGATTGGGAGAAGGGGAAGCTGATTAATTAGAATTACTGTAATCCAGGTAATATTTGCGGCAGGAAATTTTCACAGATTTGTGGAAATTGCTTAAAAATTCTTTATTTTGTGCTTTTTAATTTCGCACTTCCAATGTATTTCTTTAGTAAAGTCAATTAAAATTTCATTATTTGCGCAGATTAATTTTACAGATTGTAGACTCCCACAAAATCAGCAAAATTAAAATGCCTGCAAAGATTTCCTGGTTTACAGTACTAGTGTAA
The DNA here is from genome assembly GCF_902500255.1 of Thalassophryne amazonica. Lineage (NCBI taxonomy): Eukaryota > Metazoa > Chordata > Actinopteri > Batrachoidiformes > Batrachoididae > Thalassophryne > Thalassophryne amazonica. The sequence continues at coordinate 103,265,923 of NC_047104.1, read as the reverse complement.
ACTAAAAAAATACATGATTTATTTACAACTTCATTTATTTCACAATTTAATAACTGAACAATAGATGGAGACACATTTGATAATACACAGACAGCAAACAAGTACAGTTCTGTCAAGAAGAAGCAGTCCCTCACTACCTATTTCAAATTTAATCAAACTGAACAATAGATGGAGACTAATTTGTCAGTGCACAGCAAACAACGCCAATTTTGTCAAGAAAGGTCCAATCCTCATTTTTCTTACTAGTCACCAGATCGATTGCTATAGGACCATTTAGAATAGTATACTTCTGTCTAACACACCCTATCACTCTCTCTACATGTATTCTTACAGTTGCACTTTTTCGGGTATTAATTACCTCAGCCATGGACAATTGCTTTTTACCACGAAGGAAAAGCTGGAATTTTGCACTTCGGCACACATCAATCCAACATCATCCCTGATATCAAAACCCCTGTCAGCTAACACGACGTCACCAGGCAAAAGGTTGTCTAAAAAACCAGTTCTCAGTCAGATGTTTATCGATGACTCTACCTCCCCATGACTTAGAGATAAAAGATATTAACCCCTGAGGTGTGATGCCTATCAAAAATTTTACAGTGTTATGATGCTTGTATGAGCTCCAAGTTTGTGCCCGTGCCATAAGATTTGAGGGTCTATCAATAAAAACTCAAAACAGTCTATTATGACTGCCACTTTCTTCCAAAGTTAACTTGCAAACACATAGGCATGGTTTTTCTCAGTTCCTCTCTTGATGGCCATTTAACAAGAAACCAAAGTCTAGCATGCATGACATCAATTACAAATTTGAATGTCCTTGATACAGTTGAATGACAAACACAAAATCTGTAGGCCAGATCTTTTGAGTGCTCAAATTCAGTCTTAGTCTCATTAATGTGAGCATGACCTGTTGGAATTTTGTCAGAGCACTTCTTCCTGTATAGTTAATGAATGGGCTTACAAAGTTGAAAACATGCATCAATAAAACATAGCTCTGCAAACCAGTGTAAAATTTTACACGATTATCATCAGTTTTAAAGCACTCCTCATTCAGTTCATAACCGTTACATTTTTCTTTTAGACTCTGGTTCTCATCCAAAAGTCGATTTATTTCAGCTTGCATGCCTAAAATGGCATCCCCAGACAAGTCTGTTTGGGTTCCCTTTTCATTCAGCAACTGTGCTTCATCAATTTCCATCGACTCTTCGAACAGCTGTAGCTGCAATAGTTCTGAGGCAGCTTCCACTTCACGCTTTTTTTGAGCACGCTCTAGCCTCCTTTCATGACGTGGTGTGGCTCCATTAGTACACTTTATTTTATCGTGGCTGAGATTTAAGGACGGGGCCCAGTCTGGGTTGCTTTCATCATACAGCACTGCTGGCTTTCCTGAAAGGATAAAATTAAAAGAAAAATAACTTTTTTTTTTTTTGGGTAGGAGGAAGAAGGACATTCAAGTGGCTCAGGTTCCACTAGCTGTCTGCCCTGATGATCTTCTGAGTTGCAACCTAATATAAAAAAGAAGGGTTAGGGTCTGGATAAATGGGAGCGGGGGACAGTACAAGAGCATTCAATTCGGCGCTGAAATGGGAAAGAAATGACATATACAAGGTCTATTAGAAAAGTATCCGACCTTATCATTTTTTTAAAAAACCATATGGATTTCCGAAGAGGAGGCAGAGACTGGGGACCCAGAGGCGGACTCATCCATTACCCAGGCAGAAGTCACCGAGGTGGTTAGAAAGCTCCTCGGTGGCAAGGCTCCTGGGGTGGATGAAATCCGTCCTGAGTACCTTAAGTCTCTGGATGTTGTGGGACTGTCTTGGCTGACCACGCCTCTGCAACATCGCGTGGCGATCGGGGTACAGTGCCTCTGGATTGGCAGTACCGGGGTGGTGGTCCCTCTGTTTAAGAAGGGGGACCGGAGGGTGTGTTCCAAATATAGGGGGAATCACACTCCTCAGCCTCCCCGGTAAGGTCTATTCCAGAGTACTGGAGAGAGAATTCGACGATGGTCGAACCTCAGATTCAGGAGGAGCAGTGTGGTTTCGTCCTGGTCGCAGCACACTGGACCAGCTTACCGCTCCATCGGGTGCTCGAGGGTCATGGGAGTTTGCCCAACCAGTCCACATGTGTTTTGTGGATCTGGAGAAGGCGTTCTACCATGTCCCTCGGGGCACCCTGTGGGGAGTGCCTCCGGGGAGTACGGGGGTCCGGGGTCCTTACGCTAAGAGCTATCGCGTCCCTGTACGACCGCAAGCAGGAGCTTGGTTCGCATTGCGGGTAGTAAGTCAACCTGTTTCCAGTGCACGTTGGCCTCCGCCAGGGCTGCCCTTGTCACCGGTTCTGTTTCATTATTTTATGGACAGAATTTTCTAGGCGCAGCTAGGGTGTAGAGGGGGTCTTGGTTTAGGGACCACAGAATCTCGTCGTCTGCTGTTTGCGGACGATGTGGTTCTGTTGGCTTCATCAATCAGGACTTTCAGCGTGCACTGGGCGGTTTGCAGCGCGAGGTGTGAGGCGGTCCGGGATGAGAATCATCACCTCCAAATCCGAGGCCATGGTTCTCGACTGGAAAAAGGTGCTTTGCCCTCTTTCACGCGGCTGGCGTGTCTTGCCTCAAGTGGAGGAGTTTAAGTAATCCGGGGTCTTGTTCACGAGTGAGGGACGGATGGAGCGGAGATCGATAGGACGGATCGGTGCAGCGTCTGCAGTGATGCGGATCGCACGATTTGGAGCTTTGCTGCATCAATTTTTTTTCCAGAAACTGTGAAAGACCTCCAGGTGGACACCGTTTGAAAATTAATATGGCTTTCAGGGACGATTTTATGGGATTAACAGATTACGGAGTGTTACTGCCGCTTTAAGGACTGCCCACAAACTCCTGAGAGCGTGGCGCGCTCCCAGCCCCCATCGACAGGCTGACACCCCGCTGAAACAACCAGATCATTTCCAACGTGAAAGCTTTGTTGATCCAGGACCTCGTCTGACTTTCACAAAAAGGCAGAAGATGTGGACATCAGCACTTTTTCGGTACATTCCACCATTACAGGAGTTTTTTTCATGGAAAGAAAAGCGGAGGAACGCGCCACGGAGCCGTTCATTACGCGGGACAAAACCACCTTGGTGTTGGTCTCACAGGACGGCTTAAAGGTGGATTTCAGATGGATTCCGGTTGCTTTCCAGTCGTGTGAATATCCGATTGTGATTGTGCATGAGCTGGACATGCCAGAACATGTCCCGTGAGGCTTCATCACGGCGTTGCTTTGCGCCGAGCGGCTGCACCGCGACGCGCGGTGGAGCCGCTTCTCTTTCCATGACAAAAACTCCTGTAACAGTGAAATGTGCCGTTCATTTTTAAACTGGGCGCTGTCTTGATCCGGTATGTCATCTGACTAGCACAAGAATTGTGAAAAGACGTGGACATCAGCACTTTTTCGGCACATTAAGACAGACGTGCGGAGGAGTTCCGCGCGTCGCGGTGCAGCCACTCGGCAACGCCGTGATGAAGCCTCACAGGACATATTCTGGCATGTCCAGCTCATGCACAATCACAATCGGATAATCACATGACTGGAAAGCAAACCGGAATCCGTCTGAAATCCACCTGAAAAGCTGTCCTGTGAGACCAACACCGAGGGTGGTTTTGTCCCGCGTAATGAACCGCTCCGTGGCGCGTCCCTCCGCTTTTCTTTCCATGAAAAAAACTGTAACGGTGGAATGTACCGAAAAAGTGCTGATGTCCACATCTTCTGCCTTTTTGTGAAAGTCAGACGAGGTCCCGGATCAACAAAGCTTTCACGTTGGAAATGATCTGGTTGTTCCAGCGGGGTGTCAGCCTGTCGATGGGGGCTGGGAGCGCGCCGCGCTCTCAGGAGTTGTGGGCAGTCCTTAAAGCGGCAGCTGTTGTGTGGGCCGCTGAAGAGGAGGTACTGCTGGCCCACCACCACCAGATGGTGCCCTGCTTGGAGTGCAGGCTTCAAGCACAAGAGGGCGCCGAAACTAGTGGAGTGACAGCTGTCACATCATCAACACCAGCTGTCACTCATCTACGTCATCCTCCATAAAAGCCAGACTGCAACTCCACCTCCCCGCCGAGAAATCAGCTACCATTCAGGTAATTTCTCTGCTACACTTAACGCTGACTAATAGTCTGAACTTCTTTGCAGCCATTTTCCTGTGGTGTTGTCTTATCTGTGGGATTGGCATTTGGTGTGATCAGCGACGGCTTCGCTTCACACTCCAACCAGATAAGTGATTAGACAGGAGCTGCACGAGTGTGTGATTGGAGGTGGAGGTGCTCCCTCCCAAAAGAACACAGACTGTGGGATTACTGAGTGTGCGAACTCACACTCATCAATACTGTTTCTGTTCTCTGCCAGCAGTACCGAGTCTGACTGCTGAAGACAGTGGCCACCTGGGGCGCAGGGCTTGGTGGCTCCGGTGTTTTTCAGATCCGTTGGTGGTGGAAGCTGTGTGGAATCCGGCTCTTCTCTCGCCAGACGTCTTCTATCTTCGAGCCTGCCCACACGTCACCTTGTGTATAACTGACATTCCACAATATTGTTATTGTCTGTACTTCGTTGTGCGATTCACAACATTAAATTGTTACTTTTTGGCTTATCCATTGTCCGTTCATTCACGCCCCTGTTGTGGGTCCGTGTCACGACACACCTTCCCAACAGATTTCTCGGCCCATGTCTGGAATCCCAGAGGGGCGTCAACCAGAGCTTGAACAGCCAATGGAAGAGCGAGGTGCACAGGGCCCAGCAGGAGGCGGTGTTAGGTGAGCTGCAGCAAATTCTAACCGTTTCACTGCTCGGTTGGATTTGTAAACACGAGCAGAAGTTATTCTCAATCGGAGGATGGGAGGACTCTCACTGCCAGGTGGAGGCGCGCGATCAAAGCGCTGCTGCAGACTGACGTCTCAGCAAAGATCTGGCACTCGCCCTTCCCCCCGCACCGACCGTACGATTGCGCCATCGATTTGATCCCGGGCACTGAGTATCCGTCCAGCAAAGCTGTACAACTCTCACGTCCGGAACGCGAATCAATGGAGACCTACATCCGGGACTCCTTAGCTGCCGGTTGATCCAGAACTCCACCTCCCCGATGGGCGCGGGTTTCTTTTTGTGGGTAAGAAGGACGGCGGACTCCGTCCATGCATCAATTACAGAGGGCTGAATGAGATTACGGTTCGCAATCGATACCCATTACCTCTGTTAGATTCGGTGTTCACGCCCCTGCATGGAGCCCAAATATTCACCAAACTCGATCTTAGGAAGGCGTACCACGTGGTTCGGATCCGGAAGGGAGACGAGTGGAAGACGGCATTTAACACCCCCTTAGGTCACTTTGAGTACCTGGTCATATGCCGTCGGCCGTCACAAACGCCCTCGCGACGTTCCAAGCGTTGGTTAATGACGTCTTGCGGGACTTCCTGCATCGGTTTGTCTTCGTATATCTAGATGACATACTCATCTTTTCTCCGGACCCTGAGACTCATGTCCAGCATGTACGTCAGGTCCTACAGAGGTTGTTGGAGAACCGGCTGTTTGTGAAGGGCGAGAAGTGCGAGTTCCACCGCAACTTCTGTTGTCCTTCCTGGGGTTCATCATCTCCTCCAACTCCGTCGCCCCTGATCCGGCCAAGGTTGCGGCGGTGAGAGATTGGCCCCAACCAACAAGCCGTAGGAGGCTGCAACAGTTCCTCGGCTTTGCAAATTTCTACAGGAGGTTCATTAAGGGCTACAGTCAGGTAGTTAGCCCCCTGACAGCCCTAACCTCCACTAAAGTCCCCTTCACCTGGTCGGATCGGTGCGAAACCGCGTTTAGGGAGTTGAAATGCCGGTTCTCGTCTGCACCAGTTCTGGTGCAGCCTGATCCTAATCGCCAGTTCACAGTGGAAGTGGATGCCTCTGACTCAGGGATAGGAGCCGTGCTGTCCCAGAGCGGAGAGTCCGATAAGGTTCTCCACCCTTGTGCCTATTTTTTCCACAGGTTGACCCTGGCTGAGAGGAACTATGACGTCGGCAATCGGGAACTCCTGGCGGTGAAGGAGGCTCTTGAAGAGTGGAGACACCTGTTGGAGGGAGCGACAGTGCCCTTCACGGTTTTCACGGACCATCGGAACCTGGAGTACATCCGGACCGCCAAGCGGCTGAACCCCAGGCAAGCCCGCTGGTCACTGTTCTTCGGGCGCTTTGACTTCCAGATTACATACCGCCCCGGGACCAAGAACCAACGATCGGATGCCCTGTCCCGGGTGCATGAAGAGGAGGCCAAGGCCGAGTTGTCAGACCCCACAGAGACCATCATCCCCGAGTCCACTGTCGTGGCTGCCCTCACCTGGGACGTGGAGAAGACCATCCGGGAGGCCCTGACATGGAACCTGGACCCGGGGACCGGCCCGAAGAACAAACTGTACGTCCCACCAGAGGCCAGAGCTGCGGTTTTGGACTTCTGTCATGGTTCCAAGCTCTCCTGTCATGCCGGGGTGTGCAGAACCATGGCAGTGGTCCAGCAGCGCTTCTGGTGGGCGTCTATGGAGGCCGACGTCCGGGACTACGTCCCAGGCCTGTACCACTGTGCCAGGGGCAAGGCTGACCATAAGAGGACTTCGGGACTCCTCCAGCCCCTACCGGTACCTCACCGCCCCTGGTCCCACATCGGCCTGGACTTTGTCATGGGCCTCCTGCCTTCCCAGGGCAACACCACCATCCTCACGATAGTGGACCGGTTCTCCAAGGCGGCCCACTTCGTGGCCCTCCCGAAGCTCCCTACGGCCCAGGAGACAGCAGATCTCCTGGTCCACCACATCGTGCATCTGCAGGGGATACCAGCGGACATTGTCTCGGATCGTGGTCCTCAGTTCTCCTCCCAGGTTTGGAGGAGCTTCTGCAGGGAACTGGGGGCCACCGTGAGTCTCTCGTCCGGGTATCACCCTCAGACAAACGGACAGGCAGAGCGGGCTAACCAGGAGCTGGAGCAGGCCCTCCGCTGCGTAACCTCCGCGCACCCGACGGCCTGGAGCGCCCATCTGACCTGGATCGAGTACGCCCACAACAGCCAAGTGTCGTCAGCCACCGGCCTCTCCCCGTTTGAGGTGTGTTTGGGGTACCAGCCCCCATTGTTCCCACTTGTGGAGGGAGAGGTCGGTGTGCCCTCGGTCCAGGCCTACCTCAGGAGGTGCCGCCGGGTGTGGCGGACCGCCCGTTCTGCCCTGTTGAAGGCCCGGACAAGGGCCAAGGCCCATGCAGACCGCCGGCGTTCCCCGGCCCCTGCATACCAGTCCGGGCAGGAGGTGTGGTTATCGACCAAGGACATCCACTGCAAGTGGAATCACAGAAACTCAAAGACAGGTTTATCGGACCGTTTCCCATCCTCAAAGTCCTCAGACCAGCCGCAGTGAAGCTGAAGCTGCCAGCTTCACTGCGGATCCACCCGGTGTTCCACGTGTCACGTCTCAAACCCCATCACACCTCACCACTCTGCACCCCTGGACCTGCACCGCCTCCTGCCCGGATCATCGATGGGGAGCCAGCATGGACCGTGCATCGGCTCCTGGACGTCCGTCGTAAGGGTCGGGGGTTCCAGTATCTGGTGGACTGGGAGGGGTATGGACCCGAAGAATGCTCCTGGGTGAAGAGGAGCTTCATCCTGGACCCGGCCCTCCTGGCCGATTTCTACAACCATCACCCGGACAAGCCAGGTCGGGCGCCAGGAGGCGCCCGTTGAGGGGGGGGTCCTGTTGTGTGGGCCGCTGAAGAGGAGGTACTGCTGGCCCACCACCACCAGATGGCGCCCTGCTTGGAGTGCGGGCTTCAAGCACGAGAGGGCGCTGAAACTAGTGGAGTGACAGCTGTCACATCATCAACACCAGCTGTCACTCATCTACGTCATCCTCCATAAAAGCCGGACTGCAACTCCACCTCCCCGCTGAGAAATCAGCTACCATTCAGGTAATTTCTCTGCTACACTTAACGCTGACTAATAGTCTGAACTTCTTTGCAGCCGTTTTCCTGTGGTGTTGCCTTATCTGTGGGATTGGCGTTTGGTGTGATCAGTGACGGCTTCGCTTCACACTCCAACCAGATAAGTGATTAGACAGGAGCTGCACGAGTGTGTGATTGGAGGTGGAGGTGCTCCCTCCCAAAAGAACACAGACTGTGGGATTACTGAGTGTGCGAACTCACACTCATCAATACTGTTTCTGTTCTCTGCCAGCAGTACCGGGTCTGACTGCTGAAGACAGTGGCCACCTGGGGCGCAGGGCTTGGCAGCTCCGGTGTTCTTCAGATCCGTTGGTGGTGGAAGCTGTGTGGGATCCGGCTCTTCTCTCGCCAGATGTCTTCTATCTTCGAGCCTGCCCACACATCACCTTGTGTATAATTGACATTCCACAATATTGTTATTGTCTGTACTTCGTTGTGCGATTCACAACATTAAATTGTTACTTTTTGGCTTATCCATTGTCCGTTCATTAACGCCCCCTGTTGTGGGTCCGTGTCACGACACCTTCCCAACAGCAGTAACACTCCATAATCTGTTTAATCCCCATAAAATCTTCCCTGAAAGCCATTTTAATTTTTCAAACTGTGTCCACCTGGAGGTCTCTCACAGTTTCTGGAAAAAAATTGATGCAGCAAAGCTCCAAATTGTTCAGACATTTATTCGCAATAAAAATCCGCAGAGAGGGGTGGACCACACCTCACTCAAAGCCTGCTCACAGGCGAATGACGCAACCGACAGGCATGAAAAAACTCACGCATGCGCACGAGGGTTCAAGCTTGTCTGACGCAATCACACGTGATTCAAATCCATATGGTTTTTTAAAAAAATAATAAGGTCGGTTACTTTTCTAATAGACCTCGTACATATAGCAAGTGTAAAATGAAAAGTGCTTGTAATGTAATTTTACACTGGATTCTTGTATTCACCTAACTTTCATTTACTGATAAGCATAAACATGAACTGTGCATGTGCTTGTGTGTTTGGGCAATGTATAGTTTGTGTGTACATGTAGCTACAGCATGTACAGTGCTGTGTATGTGTGGTTACTCAACTGCATGTAGTTTTTATGACAATTTTACATATTCTAGGAATCATAAGTGAAACAAATATTGTACATAAAACACACTAGTTAAATAGGGAGACTGACCTTTAATGAAATGATCCGAACAGATCCGTAGATCGGCCAAACTGAAGAAACTGTGATTAGTTTCCCTGTTCTTACGATTACTACAGCCGATTATACCACAAAAACTCGGCATTTTATCGCATAAATCTGCAGAGTTGCATCCAATTGTGTGTACACAGCTAGCTGTAGTGTGTGCGTCTATTGTGTTGTTTTGCTTGTCCCCCAACATGGCGCACCGGAAGTTTCGTGACGTCATTTGCACAGGGTCCATACATAAATACACATATATATAATTTGTTCTTGCAAGACAGATAGTATGTAGTGCATGACTGAACGTGGTGTGCGTGTGTGACCCCCTTCCGTACTTCCTGGTCAGCCTACAACATCCTACTCAAAGTCAACAGACAACTTCTATCAGGAAGGGCCGACCACCAAAACAACATGAAGACAGAGAAGAAGGAAAGACAAGTGGCGACAGCAATAACCGTAAAGTGATGAAAAGTGAGACACCCAGGAGACGGGACCCCAGCCATACAACCCCAATTCCAATGAAGTTGGGATGTTGTGTAAAATGTAAATAAAAACATAATACAGTGATTTGCAAATCCTATTCAACCTATATTGAATTGAATACACCACAAAGACAAGATATTTAATGTTCAAACTGATAAACTTTATTGTTTTTGTGGAAATATTTGCTCATTTTGAAATGGATGCCTGCAAAAAGTTGGGACAGTGGTACGTTTACCACTGTGTTGCATCACCTTTCCTTCTAACAACATTCAGTAAGTGTTTGGGATATGAGGGCACTCATGATTGGGTATAAAAGGAGCATCCCCAAAAGTCTCAGCCATTCACAAGCAAAGATGGGGTGAGGATCACCACTTTGTGAACAACTGCATGAAAAAATAGTCCAGCAGTTTAAGAACAATGTTTCTCAATGTTCAATTGCAAGGAATTTAGGGATTCCATCATCTACAGTCCATAATATAATCAGAAAATTCAGAGAATCTGGAGAACTTTCTACATGTATGTGGCAAGGCTGAAAACCCACATTGAATGCCCATGATCTTCGATCCCTTAGGTGGCACTGCATTAAAAACTAACATCATTGTGTAAAGGATCTTACCACGTGGGCTCAGGAACACTTCCAAAAACCATCGTCAGTTAACACAGTTCGTCACTACATCTACAGGTGCAAGTTAAAACTTTACCATGCAAAGAGAAAGCCATACATCAACAACATCCAGAAACTCTGCCGCCTTCTCTGGGCCCAAGCTCATTTGAAATAGAGAGATGCAAAGTGGAAAAGTGTGCTGTGGTCTGATGAGAACACAATTCAAATTGATTTTGAAAATCATGGACATCGTGTCCTCTGGACAAAAGAGGAAAAAGACCATCCAGATTGTTACCAGCGCTAAGTTCAAAACACAGCATCTGTGATGGTATGGGGGTGTGTTAGTGCCCATGGCATGGGTAACTTACACATCTGTGATGGCACCATCAATGCTGAAAGGTACAACCAGGTTTTGGAGCAACACATGCTGCCATCCAAGCAATGTCTTGTTCAGGGACGTCCCTGCTTATTTCAGAAAGACAATGCCAAGCCACATTCTGCGTGTGTTACAACAGTGTGGCTTCATATTAAAGAGTGCGGGTACTAGACTGGCCTGCCTGCAATCCAGACCTGTCGCACATTGAAAATGTGTGGCACATTATGAAGCGCAAAATACGACAAAGGAGACCCCGGACTATTGAACAACTGAAGTCATACATCAAGCAAGAATGGGAAAGAATTCCACCTACAAAGCTTCATCAATTAGTGTCCTCAGTTCCCAAACGCTTATTGAGTGTTGTTAGAAGGAAAGGTGATGTAACACAGTGGTAAACATACCACTGTCCCAGCTTTTTTGAAACGTGTTGCAGGCATCCATTTCAAATGAGGAAATATTTGCACAAAAATGATAAAGTTTATGTTTGAACATTAAATATCTTGTCTTTGTGGTGTACTCAATTGAATATAGGTTGACGAGGATTTGCAAATCATTGTATTCTGTATTTATTTACATTTTACAAAGCGTCCCAACTTCATTGGAATTAGGGTTGTACAACATACCAGGACAAACAACCACACATGCACAAGCAGTGACAGCAACAGTCTGCTGTCTAGTTAATGAGTGCCCATACCCTAATCTAGGACACCAGAGACTTGATCCCCTTGAGAACACCCAAAACTGAATTGTAGTGAAAGCAACACCTAACCACCCACACACAGAGACCCAGATCACAGCTAAATATCCTATCACTACTGTGGATGGTCTGTTGGGCCAAGACAAAAATACAGAACCTTACCATATGTCAAGGACCACTTCGGCATGCCAGGAGCCATATGGGTGATTGTATGCAACGGATGGAAATGGGTCTAGAATGCAGGGGCCTAGGAGAAACAAGGAGACGTACGCCATGTTTTTGTACACTCAACAAAAATATAAACGCAACACTTTTGGTTTTGCTCCCATTTTGTATGAGATGAACTCAAGATCTAAAACTTTTTCCAGATACACAATATCACCATTTCCCTCAAATACTGTTCACAAACCACTCTAAATCTGTGATAGTGAGCATTTCTCCTTTGCTGAGATAATCCATCCCACCTCACAGGTGTGCCATATCAAGATGCTGATTAGACACCATGATTAGTGCACAGGTGTGCCTTAGACTGTCCACAATAAAAGGCCACTCTGAAAGGTGCAGTTTGTTTTATTGGGGGGATACCAGTCAGTATCTGGTGTGACCACCATTTGCCTCATGCAGTGCAACACATCTCCTTCGCATAGAGTTGATCAGGTTGTCAATTGTGGCCTGTGGAATGTTGGTCCACTCCTCTTCAATGGCTGTGCGAAGTTGCTGGATATAGGCAGGAACTCGTACACGCTGTCGTATACGCCGGTCCAGAGCATCCCAATCATGCTCAATGGGTGACATGTCCAGTGAGTATGCCGGCCATGCAAGAACTGGGACATTTTCAGCTTCCAAGAATTGTGTACAGATCCTTGCAACATGGGGCCATGCATTATCCTGCTGCAACATGAGGTGATGTTCTTGGATGTATGGCACAACAATGGGCCTCAGGATCTCATCACGGTATCTCTGTGCATTCAAAATGCCATCAATAAAATGCACCTGTGTTCTTCGTCCATAACAGACGCCTGCCTATACCATAACCCCACCGCCACCATGGGCCACTCGATCCACAACATTGACATCAGAAAACCGCTCACCCACACGAAGCCACACACGCTGTCTGCCATCTGCCCTGAACAGTGTGAACCGGGATTCATCCGTGAAGAGAACACCTCTCCAACGTGCCAAACGCGAGCGAATGTGAGCATTTGCCCACTCAAGTCGTTTACGACGACGAACTGGAGTCAGGTCGAGACCCCGATGAGGACGACGAGCATGCAGATGAGCTTCCCTGAGATGGTTTCTGACAGTTTGTGCAGAAATTCTTTGGTTATGTAAACCGATTGTTTCAGCAGCTGTCCGAGTGGCTGGTCTCAGACGATCTTGGAGGTGAACATGCTGGATGTGGAGGTCCTGGGCTGGTGTGGTTACACGTGGTTTGCGGTTGTGAGGCTACTGCCAAATTCTCTGAAACGCCTTTGGAGACGGCTTATGGTAGAGAAATGAACATTCAATACACAAGCAACAGCTCTGGTTGACATTCCTGCTGTCAGCATGCCAATTGCACGCTCTCTCAAATCTTGCGACATCTGTGGCATTGTGCTGTGTGATAAAACGGCACCTTTCAGAGTGGCCTTTTATTGTGGGCAGTCTAAGGCACACCTGTGCACTAATCATGGTGTCTAATCAGCATCTTGATATGGCACACCTGTGAGGTGGGATGGATTATCTCAGCAAAGGAGAAGTGCTCACTATCACAGATTTAGACTGGTTTGTGAACAATATTTGAGGGAAATGGTGATATTGTGTATATGGAAAAAGTTTTAGCTCTTTGAGTTCATCTCATACAAAATGGGAGCAAAACCAAAAGTGTTGCATTTATATTTTTGTTGAGTGTGTATGTACATGAGGCCCCAGATGCTCCACCATCAAAGGAAATGGTGAGTACAGTTAACTATTGCAAAGAGAGAAGTCTCCCTGCCCTGTCCAATGCTCACCATGTAGCCTGGAGGAGCTTAAATACAAACCCTAGGTGTAGGGCCTTACTAAAATTTCTGGTGGCCAACAATCGCTTTGTATTTAATCAGGGCAAAGAACCAACTTTCTGTGTTTCTAATAAAGAGGAGGTCATTGATTTTATAGTAGGTTCTATGGACCTAATAGATATAGTCAGTAACTGGTCTGTTTCCAAGGAAGAGTCAACATCAGCCCATTGACAACTCCACTTCATACTGAAGGCAGGAATTACAGAACTAGCAACCTATAGAAACCCAAGGGGGACAGGCTGGGATCTTTATCATAAGACCCTGGCATCCCTCATAGGGTGTCGAATTGTCTGAATTAAAACTGTACAAGAAAAAGAAAGTGAAGTTTCCGGTTTACAGGAGGCTCTCTTGACGGCCGGCAAGAGGGCTTGTCTGCAGAAGACCTGGAGACCTGTTAAGAAGCCATCATGCTGGACACCAGAGCAGGACTTCAGCAAGAAGTCAGGGCCAAGTAGTGCAGATATAGAAACAACTGAAACATCTGGAAAAAGATGGGAGCAATATGTGAAGACTAGAAATAGTTACAAAGCAGCCATTGAGAAAGCCAAAAGGCTTTCCTGGAGAACCTTCTGTGGAGGGCTGGTGGGACAAAGTGCCTCCTCCAAACTGTACAGAATCTTGGGAAAAGATCCAGTCAATCATCTGCAGTTTGTTTGTCTACCACAGGGCATTCCGAACACCCAGGTGTATGTCCTAAAAATTCTGCTCCAGGTATAGTTCCCAGGGGAAGAGTGTCCAATGGATGAGCCTCCTTGTGTCCCCACTGTGGAAGACTGGACTATTGCAGGTAAGATAGTTAATGAAACTAGAGTGGAATGGGCAATCAATTTGTTTGGCCCATACAAAATTAGTGGTATTGATAGGATTTTCCCTGCTCTTCTACAGAAGGACTTGGATGTGCTAATCACTACTATAACTAAGATGTATCATGCATGTCTGGTTCATGGCTATGTTCCCGAATCATAGAGAGCAGCCAGGGTAATTCTTCTACCCAAATCAGGCAAACCTTTCAAAGAAGCTAAAGCATTTAGACCTCACAGTCTCACATTATTCCTTTCAAAAGGTTTGGAGACTAATTCATAGATATCTCAGAGATGGTGTCCTTAAATGGTCACCACCATGTAAGGCAACATGCATATCAAGCAGGGCTCTCCACAGAGACTGCCGGGCATGATCTTGTTATGAGAATTGAGAGAACCCTATCTCATCGACAGTACGGATTAGGTTGCTTTCTTGATATTCAGGGAGCATTTGAAAATCTGTCAGTTGATTCTACCAAAGTAGCTAGTGAAGCGGGGGGTGTCCTCAAGGAGGGGTTATCTCTCCTCTTTCCTGGTTACTTGTTGTGGACAGCCTTCTCACTGAGTTAAATAATAGACTGTACACCCAAGGGTATGCAGATGATTTAGCTATCTTTATTGAGGACTGTTTCAGAAGTTATGCAGAATGCTCTCAGAATAGCAGAGAAGTGGTGTGTGTCCAACAGTTTGTCTGTGAATCTACACAAAACAGTTATGGTCCTCTTCACAAATAAGAGAACTAAATTTGGTGTAGTTCTACCATAACCGGGCAGTACTGAGCTAAGATTATCTGAGTCACTTAAGTTCCTTGGTGTCTATTTAGATAACAAACTGGAAGAGACATATAACTGAGAAATTTCATAACTTAAGGCAATTCTCAGTTTACAACAGCGCCGTCGTATTGTCAGACAAAGATGGGGAGTTAGTCCCAATGTGATGAGATGGATCTACACTTTGGTGGTAAGACCCATGTTAAATTATGTTGTGATAATTTAATGGACCAGAGTGGAGCTTGGAGCTGTGAGGGTTATGCTGACTCATGTTCAAAGAGTGGCATGCCTTTGCATCACAGGTGCCCTCAGGACAACACCGACAGCATCTTTAGTAATTCTTCTGAACTTAGCTCTTCTGGACCTCTCTATTGTTGGAGAGTCAATCTCTACATCAGTAAGGTTGCACCAGTTGGGCAAGTGGTGAAGACTAGTAAATGCAAGTTATATCTTAATCGGAGAAAGAATATCAGTGGATCTTCCGCTTATTACTTTCCCATGTGATAAGGTAGGAAAAAATATTCTTTTTGTTATGTGTGGGACGCGGTCGGAGCACCGACTCAGCGTTTGACAGGACCCAGCATAAAATAAGCAGAGCACGGTTCAAAAGATAACAGAATTTAATAATCATAGTGAGTTTAGTGATAACCAAAAATGTCCGCGGTCTGGTGAGGTGAAAACATGGCGCGCTCTCAGCAGCGCAAACGGTCCGAAGCCACACCAGTTTGGACCCAGGGACCCCGCCGACACCCCCCAGGTGGCCGCGACAAACCGAGTCTGTGAAGAAAGAAAACATGAGGTGGGTCCAGCACTTTCCACCCAGAGAGACACAGCTCAAAAGGTGCACACAATCAGCAAACACTTCCTGGACTACATTGAGTTGTGTCTCTCTGTGTGGAGTTGGACTCACCTCATGTTTTCTTTCTTCACAGACTCGGTTTGTCGCGGCCACCTGGGGGGTGTCGGCGGGGTCCCTGGGTCTGAACTGCTGTGGCTCCGGACCGTTTGCGCTGCTGAGAGCGCGCCGTGTTTTCATCTCACCAGACCGCGGACTGTTTAGTTGTTTAATATCACACACTGTTATGTTTATTAAATTCTGTTATCCTTTGAACCGTGCTCTGCTTATTTTATGCTGGGTCCTTCAAACGCTGGGTCAGTGTTCCGACCGCGTCCGACACATAACAGTAGTCTCTGGCCATTTAACAATGGACCAGCGGAAGCAGAGACGGTATTTTTGCCGGGAAGGCTGCAGCAGATGTTGGAGCTGATCCGGGATCAGTTACGGGTGCGCTCCGCCCGGGTTGTGCGCGTTGGTGCGTGCATGGCGGAGTTTACAGCTTGGGTCGCGTCGCACCCCGCTGTTACGGCTGTAGCCCCATCTCCTCCTGTGCAGCGGGCTCCGACGCCTGTTGTAGCAGCCCCGGTGGTATTTAGTTTGCACGTTAAGCTGTTTGGTATAACCTGCTGTCGTTTGCAGCAGGGTGTATTGGTTTTTACTCTGTTACCACAAGGATTTTCTTATTTGGCACTTTGGCTCCCTCTGTTGGTGACAGAGTCACATTACCGTCTAGGTTCAAAGGATGGAAAATACGTTTTTCCATTCTTTGCACTTGACGATGTAGGCCAATGGTAGGTTTTTTTATTGGTCTATTATCTGTTTCTTGTTTTAGTATGAGGTGTTTTTATCAGGGGTTGATTTGTTGTTTTTGTGGGTTTTAAAGCACTGTCTGTGGTCTGGTGGAGTTGAAAATGCAGGCTGTCTGGAGCATAGTTTTACCCAGGTGACTTTATGTTAGTCTGTTAGTCTTTCTTTTTTATTTCTTTTGGTTTCACCTCCCAGGGTTTGATGGGACGGTCCTCTGGGGGGTGATGGGGGGGTAATTGGGTTGTGTTTTCTTTTTTCTTTTTTTTTTTGTTTTTGTTGTGCCCTCTCTTCTCCTCTGGCTCCAGCCGTGTGAGCCGTACGTTGTTGGCGTTGCTGGAGTGGTGCAGTTTGGTTATGCTGGGCGTTTCCCAGGTAACCACTGCACCCGGGAGGGGGGGGGGGTTTGGGGTATTTTTTTTTAAATTCCCTTTGCAACCTCCAGCCTTGGCGCGCCTCTGTGCCGTTTGCCATTGGCGTTGCTGGGGTGGTGCAGTTCGGTTATGCTGGGCGTTTCCCAGGTACCTTCTGCACCCGGGTGGGGGGGGTTTAGGTTTTTTTTTTTTGTTACTTCCCTGTTCCACCTCCAGCTTCAGCGAGCCTTTGAGCCGTACGCCATCGGCGTAGCTGAGGTTTGGGGCAGTGGGATATACCCGCAGCTGGTGGCTGGTTTAAAAGTCGGAGGGGTGGCGCCGTCTTGTGCCGTATGCCATTACCACTGTTCCACTCCTCCCAGTTGACTTTTGGGGTATAGTCGTGGTTGGTGACACTGGACGTACTTCCAGTTTCCACTGCGCTGAGGGGGTGGGGTTGGGGTTGTTGTTTTGTTTGTATGTTTTTTTTTTGTTTTTCCCCCAGTTTCCGCCCTCAGGGTGTGACTGTGGTGTCCTCTGGGGGGGAAAGGACTGTGGGTCCATCTAGCCGTAGACGGCCGGGGCTGGGTCTGTTAGTCATGAGGGGGGGCGTCTCCTGGGGTTTGATGGAACGGTCCTCTGGGAGGTGCTGGGAGTACCCGTGGGTGACTTTGGATCCCAGAGGGACCTCGGCTGTGGTTATTACTCCTGGAGCTGGCGGGATGTCCTCTGGGGTGTTGGTCCCTACATGTCGTCCGGGGGGGTGTTAGCGTTTTTTTTTGTTTGCAAGCTTAAGTTTGGGTTGTGTTTTTTCTTTTCTCCTCTTCCCGGGGTTTGATGGAACGGTCCTCTGGGGAGGGGGGTTGGTATGGTTGTTTGTGTTTGTCTTTTTTTTGTTTATGACTAAGCAGACTTTAACACATAGTCAGAAGAAGGCTGAGTGCACAGGTTTAAGAACTCCTGGCCAAACTTATGCAAAGTGAACTAAAGCAAGAGTCGACAGGAATGAACGCAAAGGTGGAGACTCTAACAGGTTTGATAAACGAAACAGAGGGCAAGACCATTCAAGTCAACAAAGGATGTCTCTGCACTGGAGTGTCAGCTGCGGAGCAGTCTGCTGCAGACAGGCTCAGGATGGGAAAGGATGGGCTCCAGAATGAGAGCGATGGTCTCAGCATGGAGTTCCCTGTTGACAGTGAAGAGGCGGCTGGGAGCGTGCGTTATCCAGCTGAGGGAAGAGCTGGAGAGGCTCAACACTGAGATGATCAATGACTGCATGAAGAAATTAACATTGCAGGTGGAGCAGCTGATGATGGAGCTGTCATCAGAGCACAGTAACGCACAGCTCTTGGAGACGGGCCTTTCCCAGCTGGATCGTCAGCACAAGGAGCTGAAGCTGCAGGAGGTGTTTTTTGTTCCCAGCCAACATTCCAGCCATGGTCCCTGGAGGGGGGCTTTGTTTTTCCTTGCCCAGGTCCGTGTGGTTGCCGGGAGGCTTCCCGTGAGGGTGGGCTACTGTTGTGGGCTGGGGTGTTTGGCTGGCTTGGTTTTTGTTTTCTGTTTCTCCCACCAGGTGGTATGCATTCAGGACTGAGTGGCTGAGCATCAGGACCTCACCCTGAACACCTGAGGCTTGTTATCACGTGCAGGTCATCAGGACTCACAGCTGTGGTGTATTTTGTCTTAATCAGAGATTGCTGCATTTAAACCTTGAATGCACAGTGTGTGATTGCCAGAGACTCGACCTTGTGAGCAGATGTGTGAGATCGACGTCAGGAGAACAATCTCACCATCACGGACGCAGAGACCGCTCCAGGTTTGATGCCACAGTCTGTGAAGGAGGATTGGGTGAGGTCTCACGCTCTTCAGCACACTTCCTGAGGTAATTTGGTTTTGGTGACTTTTATGAAGTAATGACAGTGGATTGGGTGTCCCTCACACCTTGTGTTGGTGAGCTGTCACGTTATGCTAATTGTCTAATCAGCTTCTGCTGCAGTGGAGATTTGAACTGAGTTGTTCCGTGCCTGCAGGGTAAGAAGCTGATGTATAGATTTAAGCCAGGAAGTGTTTGCTGATTGCGTGCACCTTTGACTTGTGTCTCTCTGTGTGGAGTTGGACTCACCTCATGTTTTCTTTCTTCACAGACTCGGTTTGTCGCGGCCACCTGGGGGGTGTCGGCGGGGTCCCTGGGTCCGAACTGCTGTGGCTCCGGACCGTTTGCGCTGCTGAGAGTGCGCCGTGTTTTCACCTCACCAGACCGCGGACTGTTTAGTTGTTTAATATCACACACTGTTATGTTTATTAAATTCTGTTATCCTTTGAACCGTGCTCTGCTTATTTTATGCTGGGTCCTTCAAACGCTGGGTCGGTGTTCCGACCGCGTCCGACACATAACAGATATCATATCATATAGCAGATGAACACACTGATATTTGAGAACTGAAATGGATTTTCTAGTATTTACAGAAAGTGTGCAATAATTATTTAAACAAAATTGGGCAGGTGCATAAATTTGGGCACCGTTGTCATTTTATTGATTTGAATACATTTAACACGAATTATTAGAACACGAAATTGGTTTTGTAAGATCATTGACCCTTGAACTCCTTACACAGGTGAATCCAATCATGAGAAAGGATATTTAAGGTGGTCCCCACTTTGCATCTCTTCTAATGAGTGGCAACATGGGAGCCTCTAAACAACTCTCAAATGACCTGAAAACAAAGATTGATCAACATCATGTGTAGCACGATGAAGGTCCTGGATCCTGATTGAAAGGACGTTCCCGCTAGCTTGGCTAACAGGGAATTCCCCTTTGGCTGACCTGGTAGAGGAATTGTCTTTAGTGCAAGCTGTCCGGGGTTCGATCCCACTGCCGTCCTGGCCACAAAGGTCCTACGGTCACAATTGGCATTGTCGGCAGGATGTGGCTAGTCACAGAACATGCTTAAATGCATCTGTGACTTTGGGACAAAGTCAAAAATGGTGGGGAGATATGTAGTAGGATGAATGTTCTGGGTCCTGATTGAAATGACGTTCCTGCTAGCTTGGCTAACGGGGAATTCCCCTTTGGCTGACCTGGTAGAGGAATGGTCTTTAGTGCGAGCCATCCGGGGTTCAATCCCACCGCCTTCCCGGCCACAAAGGTCCTACGATCACACATGGTTTAGGGGAAGGATACAGAAAAGCTATCTCAGAACATGCCAGTTTCCACTGTGAGAAACATAGTGAGGAAATGGAAGACCACAGGCACAGTACTAGTTAAGGCTCGAAGAGGCAGGCCAAGAAAATTCTCAGATAAGCTGAAGCGAAGCATGGTGAGAACAATCATAGTCAACCGATAGACATGCTCCAAAGACCTACAACATGATCTTGCTGCAGATAGTGTCTCTGTGCCTCTGTGCATCGTTCAACTATACAGCGCACTTTGCACAAGGAGATGCTGCAATGCAATGTGTACACACCACAAACAGAGTCGCTGGAGGTAAGCTAAAGCAATTTGGACAAGCCAGTTTCATTTTGGAATAAGGTGCTCTGGACTGATGAAACTAACATTTAGTTATTTGGACATAACAAGGGGCGGTATGCTTCTTCTTCTTCTTCTTTGTCTTTCGGCTGTTCCCGTTAGGGGTCGCCACAGCAGATCAATCGTTTCCATCTCACCCTGTCCTCTGTATCTTCCTCTGTCACACCAACCACCTGCATGTCCTCTCTCAGCACATCCATGAACCTCCTCTTTGGTCTCCCTCTTCTCCTCCTGCCTGGTGGCTCCATCCTCAGCATCCTTCTCCCTATATACTCTGGGTCCCTCCTCTGCACATGTCCAAACCATCTCAATCTCGCCTCTCTAACTTTGTCTCCAAACTGTCCCACCTGAGCTGTCCCTCTGATATGTTCATTCCTAATCTTGTCCATTCTTGTCACTCCCAAAGAGAATCTCAACATCTTCAGCTCTGCCACCTCCAGCTCTGCCTCCTGTCTTTTTGTTAGTGCCATTGTCTCTAAACCATACAACATAGCTGGTCTCACTACTGTTTTGTAAATTTTCCCCTTCACTCTTGCTGATATTCTTTGGTCACAAATCACTCCTGCCACCTTTCTCCACCCACTCCACCCTGCCTGCACTCTTTTCTTCACCTCTCTACCACACTCTCCATTACTTTGAACAGTTGACCCCAAATATTTAAACTCATCTACTTTCACCACTTCTACTCCTTGTAACTGCACTATTCCACTGGGCTCCCTCTCATTCACACACATGTACTCAGTCTTGCTTCTACTGAAAAAGAACACAGCATTCCAAGAAAAACACTTGCTACCTACCTAATTTGGAGGTGGTTCCATCATGCTGTGGGGCTGTGTGGCCAGTGCAGATATTGGGGGGTCATATGGATTCCAGTCAATATCAGCTGATTTTTGAGAACAATCAGTGGCAAAGTTGAAGTTGCGCCAGGGCTGGATCTTTCAACAAGACAATGACCCTAAACACTGCTCAAAATCTACTAAAGGCATTCATGCAGAGGAACAACTCCAATGTTCTGGAATGGTCATCTCAGTCACCAGACCTGAATATTATTGAAAATCTGTCGTGTGATTTTAAGTGGGCTGTCCATGCTCGGAAACCAAGCAGGATCTACTAAATATTGATGTATTTTCTTCTGTTGGGGTGCCCAAATTTATGCACCTGCCTAATTTTGTTTAAAGAATTATTGCACACTTTCTGTAAATTCTATAAACTTCATTTCATGTCTCAAATATCACAGTGTTTGTCTGCTATATGATATTTTTAAATGAAATTGCTGATCCAAACAACCAATGATTTATAAAGGAAAATCACAGAAATCATCAGGGGTGCCCAAACTTTTACATACAACTGTACCGTAGTTATGTGTGCAGATGTTGATGCTGATGTGTATAATCAGAACGAAGAAGAAGCAAAAGAAGAAGAAGAAGAAGAAGAAGAAGAAGAAGAAGAAGAAGAAGAAGAAGAAGAAGAAGAAGGAGGAGGAAAAAACAACGTAAAACTACAAATCCCATAATTCTGCGGTCTTAACCGGATATTCGTGTTGCAGTTTTGGCGTTGACTTATCCGGGTATTTCATTCACTGCTTCCTTTCGCGCCGGGTAACCGGAGAGTTGTGTGTCCATGTGCGCAGTGACTGGGAATTCCTAGACCTCTGAAATATTTAAATCCAAGCCGTAAACATAGTTTTGGCGATGGATCCCGAAACTTTAGTCGAGGCCCTTCGGGGGACAATGGACCCTCACTTGCGTGAGGCGGCTGAGAGACGTCTAAACGAGGTGAGAGTTTTAGCTGCTAGTCGTGATGGTAGTTGTGGCGCGGGCTCGCATCGGGCCTCATTCGCTCACAACATCAAGATGGTGCGATCATGACAGCCATTTGTTACGGTGACAGAAGAAGTGATTCATGGTCTTTCTCGAATGATTATGTTTTTTGCTCCTACGGCAACTCGTGTGACCTGGTCAGTAGCATTTTTTTTTTTTTGTAACACGAAATGTCAGCGTTAGCTCCGCGTTGAGCTAGTCGCTAATGCCGAACATAGTGTTGCTAAGGGGGAAACGCTAACATTAGCTCTCAGAGTTTTGATTAATTTTTCACACTTCACAGCGGAGTTACTCAGCGGGCTAAACGCCCAAAGCATGAAACATGATCGTCAAATAAGATGTGGTGGTTGAGCAGCTAACTGTTGACTCAATAGCTAAGTTTGCGTAGAGAAGAGCTACTGCTGTTCACGTGTCACTGGCAAACCTCTTTGTTGCATAGTTAAACCTCCTTCATAGTTATTTGTTGTCTCCAAAATTATTTCGAGGCTTGTAATGTCTCGACGGTGGTGTAGTTGCAGGCAAGTTTAAAATGCTAACTGAATCTGAAGCAGTTTCGTTTCGGGTAGTGTTTGTTTATACCTCTAGTTTTCCACCTGTTGAATTACACAGTGACCTGGGTCACTCGGACCACACTTTGAGTACATGGATAAAGATTTATTCTGTTGCTACCACGTTATGGTGAAATTTAGAAAATGCACAGTTTGCACATCCCAACAACAGTGGCACTCAGTAGAGTCTAAAAGAACTTTCAGCCATGTTACTGTGAGCTGATCAGTGCATCAGTAGGAGCTGGTTAGTTTGACACTGGAAATGCTGAGACTTATTGTTGGTGTGATGATTCATGACGGGTGTCGGAGTTGGAGAAGAGTCATGCAGTTTGTCCAAAATCTGTCAGCCATATTGTAATAGCAGGATGATTCCTGCCTTGCACAAAGCCAGGCATCTGCATATCCATTGGGAATTTCATCCCTCCCCTCTGACTGACGGAGGAAGTTGACTTACAGAGAACATGATGATATTCCATTGGTTCTGAAAAACTGATTCCAATTCAACAGAACTAGAACTTTGTAAAAATGATAATAAAGGCTGGATATGACCTCAAACTGATGATGAGGTTGGGTCTGGGAGTATGTTCTCATCCTCAGACTCACTGCATCCACCACAGTACAGAACTGCCTTGGGTTGTGGATATGACCTCTTTGCCATTCACTCACTACAGTGCATGAATTGCGCGCAAGAATAAACATGCACACAAAATCATTATGCAGTAGAGATACGATTGCGACCCATCCACAAATACCTAAATGCAGATGAATTAAATAAATAAATATTGACAAATAAAATATAAATTATATTCTCTGAAGTGTGAACATTTTTAAAATGTAATTCTTCCTTACGCACTAATTTGTACGCAGACTCTCATTAGGTTGTATAGATGGGACCATTTTAGCCACATTCGCTTGGCTATCAGCGAGAAGATGGGTGTTGGTGAGGGTGAAAATTAGTCACAGAGCATATTCTAAACATGTTCAAAATGCCAACTGCAGTCACTCAAGCCCCCGTTGCTGTCCGCATTAGCAGCTTTCAGTAGAAAGTGGCAGATATCAGACACCTGATACAGTTTTTGACTCTTAATCAGTGTATCTTTGGACATAATTCCTTTCTTTGGACATGCGGTTGCTCTGCAGACCTTTGTTGATAACTGAGTTTGCCCGATTTGTTGTCTTCTCACAGCAGACATTTATGGTCCTAAATCCATATAGTGCTTCAGCCAAGCAGTTTTTGGTACCACTTAAGAGCACTAAATGACACTTGCAGGCCAGGCTCATTATACCATAGCCTACTCAAAAATGTATGAGAGCCATCCCAGGGTTGTGGCTATAGCCAGGTAGAGGTTAATGAAGAATTACACAGGTGTCAAAATTTAAAAGTGCTCCAGTCATATTAAACACATTATTTGTCTGATAGCTATAAAAAATGCTCTAAAGATGATGCTTACATTGTTTTGGAATTATGGGGGGGGGGGAAACCCAGCAAAAATGGAGACAAAGGTCAATTTCAGTTTGTACAAGGGTCAAAAATTAAAATGGCCTCAGTTTTGGTATATATATATATATATATATATAAAAAAGATGCAAATTATTGATTTTTTGTTGGCTCATTTTTGCACTGTGCAGGTTTATTCCTGCAACACTAACTGAAAAGCAAACATTTTATTTTTATTATGACTGTGCATTGTGTATATTAGTTATTCCACATCAAATTGCCCAGTTTGAGAAATTAACACATGCTCCTTTACCAAACGTATGGGAAATCCCAAATTTTAGAATTTGGTCTATATCTCTAATAGAATAGAATAATCTTTATTGTCATTGTCTTTGGGGGGCGGTGGTAGAACGGAATGGGCTTCTTCAATATGCAGACCTGCCACAAAGCAAAAGACTTTGACCAAGTACAGCGCTATATTGCATTACATCTGCCCTTGTCTAGCTTGGTGGTGGTAATAACCAGAAATAGATTTCAATTAGTCATGTTCTAGTGCTATTACTGTTTATGTGCAACTGTTTTCAATTTGTTTACAGGGTCATAGCCAGGTAAACTTTGTGTCCACTTTGCTGCGTGTCACCATGTCTGAACAGCTCGACTTGCCTGTCAGGCAAGCAGGTGAGTGAAATTGAGTAGTTAGGCCATAAGGTTGGTGAACATGTCGTAGCACACACACAAACAGTGAATCAATCATGAAATAAAGTCTTGTTACATTAGGGGGAAATAAGTATTTGATCCACTGTCAATTTTGTAGGTTTTTCCACCTACAAAGAATGGAGAGGTCTGTATTTTTTATCGTAGGTACACTTCAACTGTGAGAGACAGAATCTTAAAAAAAATCCAGAAAATCACATTGTATGATTTTTAAATAATTAATTTGCATTTTATTGCATGAAATAAGTATTTGATCCCCTAGCAAAACAGACCTTAACATTTGGTACAGAAACATTTGTTTGCCATTACAGAGGTCAGACGTTTCCAGTAGTTGTTGACCAAGTTTTCACACACTGCAACAGGGATTTTGGTCCACTCCTCCATACAGATCTTCTCCAGATTTTTTAGGTTAGGAGTTTCAGCTCCCTCCAAAGATTTTCTATTGAGTTCCAGTCTGGAGACTGGCTCGGCCACTCCAGGACCTTGAAATGCTTCTTACGGAGCCACTCCATAGTTGCCCTGGCAGTGTGTTTGGGGTAAATTGTCATGCTGGAAGACCCAGCCACGACGCATCTTCAGTGCTCTTACAGAGGGAAGGAGGTTGTTTGCCAAAATCTCGCAATACATGACCTCATCCATCCTCTCTTCAATACGGTGCAGTCGCCTGTCTCTTTTGCAGAAGAGCACCCCCAGAGTATGATGTTTCCACCCCCATGCTTAAGAGTTGGGACAGTTTTCTTGGGGTTGTACTCATCCTCTAAACACAGCAAGTGGAGTTGATTCCAAAAAGCTCTATTTTGTTCTCATCTGACCACATGACCTTCTCCTATGCCTCCTCTGGATCATCTAGATGGTCACTGGAAAACTTCAAACGGCCCTGGACATGTGCTGGCTTGAGCAGGGGGACCTTGCTGCCCTGCGGGATTTTAAACCTTGACAGCATCATGTTACTAATGTAATCTTTGTGACTGTGGTCCCAGCTCTCTTCATGTCATTGACCAGGTCCTCTTGTGTAGTTCTGAGCTTTCTCAGAATCATCCTTATCCCACAAAGTGAGATCTTGCATGGAATCCCAGACCGAGGGAGATTGACAGTCATCTTGTGTTTCTTCCACTTTCTAATAAATAATCCTAACAGTTGTTGTCTTCTACCAAGCTGCTTGCCTGTTGTCCTGTAGCCCATCCCAGCCTTGTGCAGGTCTACAGTTTTGTCCCTGGTGTCCTTAGACAGCTCTTTGGTCTTGGCCATAGTGGATAGGTTGGAGTGTGGACAGGTGTCTTTTATACAGGTATCAAGTTCAAACAGGTGCAATTAATACAGATAAAGAGCGCAGAATGGGAGGGCTTCTTAAAGAAAAATTAACAGGTCTGTGAGAGCCAGAATTCTGGCTGGTTGGTAGGGGGTCAAATACTTATTTCATGGAATAAAATGCAAATTAATTATTTAAAAATCATACAGTGTGATTTTCTGGATATATATATATATATATATTTTTTTTAAGATTCTGTCTCACAGTTGAAGTGTACCTATGATAAAAATTACAGACCTCTCCATTCTTTGTAGGTGGGAAAATCTGCAAAATTGACAGTGGATCAAATACTTATTTCCCCCAATGTATTTACGTAAGTCAATGTTTCCTCTGGGGTTTTTATTTGCAGTGGGGCCAGGCCAATCCGCAACTTCCAACCAAAAACACAACTTATAATAATAATACCTGTTATCATTGTATGAATGTCTTTAAAAAGACTTCAGAGGTGGACCTTTACTTGGGGGGGGGGGGGGGGGTGCAGTGCTTTCGACTCCTCGTCTCTGACTATGCACGTGTACTGTCTCAGGAAGCAGAAGTTAAACAGCCACAATGATGATAAAACTTTTTTTTTTTCTTTTTTTGTGAAAGTGCTGCCTCATTGGCCTATAAGAACGGTATATCACATGCACTGCCAAAACAAACTTGGCACATATTTTAAGAGAAGAGTGCATCAACACTTTTGACAATGCAGTTTTCAAAACTGTCACCATGTTAGTGCTGAACACTCGCTGTTTGTTATTGCTTCACGCATGTGAAACGGAGCAAGACTGACATTCTGTTAGATGCATGATTTCATTGTTCCCAGGTTTGGTTCAGCATCAATGTGTATGCTGATCAAATAAATGTGCATGCGCGTGTCACAGAGCGTTGAGGCCAACTACATGTGCCTGCTCTACTGAATCAGTGGTGACAATAATTTTGTTAAGGGAGCCTGCTACAACAAAATCTTTGTAGAGAATGTCACTTATTTTCTTATTTTCATAGATTTTGTGTTCTTGGAGTCAAGCCTCATAAAAGGTTTCAAAGGTCAAATGTACAACATTCACAAGCCAAATGGGGGAAAAAAAAAATCATCCACAATGTTTGAAAATTGCATTTGTCAGTACTGCTATACTGTGTAAACGGTGCTGAGTTTTAGTTGTCCTCTGTGTGTGCGTTCAGTAGACACTTCTGCATAAAGGAGTATTAATGGCTGCTCCTCCTTTTTATTATTGACAAAACAAACAGTTGTCTTCTTGACATGTATCGGGCAGTGCACCAACAAGTAATTCAGTACAGAATAATTTTAACATTCTATCTATCTATCTATATTGAATGAATGAATGAATGAAATTTATTTCAGCAACACAGCACAGTCACAACGTATCAAAACAAAACTGGAACAAAACCAAACTTTGCACTGTGTCTGGAAGATAGATTAATAGATATAAAAAGATATTAGATAGATATAAAAAACATAGGGGTGTGAATGGCTGTGGTCAGAAGTGTACACATGGATCTAAGACCTACACATTAATGTGGAATTTCTGTAATGATGCCATCTTGTCTTCCATAATTGTGTGTTCCATAATACAGTTTTTTCAGTGCTTTATTTTACTGGTCAAATTGTTCAGAACTGTCCCCAAAATCTTTGTTTTTCACCTTCGTCAGTTCTCAGAACTGTGTGGTGCCATTACTGTTGTAGCCTCGTTTGTGCTTCAGCAGTTGTCCAGAATTGTCTGTATCCACTCAGATGGCAACCGCTCTGCTCACAACTCATTTAAGTGCTTCTAGCATCAATGTTTCAATCTTTTTACACCATTTTTCACCAGGCAGCGTCATGTAAGCACATTGGACGTTCCCGTTATCTTCTCTTCCGGTGGTCAAACAAGGTTGAACAAATCCATCTTTCGTGATACAGAAAGTGCTGCACGATTAACCTAATTTTCATTGTCATGGCAGTAAGAGCATGAACATTGAACACGTTGTGAATGACTGTCTGTCTAAAGCATGTTGAATGTTTTCATGCACCATGATGTGAAGTAAGATTTGACCTAGATGTACTCACTTATTGGTTTTACCTTGAGTAGATAGATTAGGAAGCAGTTAGGAATTCACTGTGTGGGTGGGCTGGGTTGTCGGAGGACCTCCTCTTAGAAACGTTTGTGTTTCTGTGTGTCTGTATATAGCTTATGGTGCCTATTCAGAACCAAAATAAGAATTGATTATATTTCTTATAGATTGGATTGGTCCAGAATGAAAATACTTGTTATATTAAATTGCAGTATGAACAATACTAGGGAACAGAAATTTAGCTTTGATCATAATAAAAAAAACAACAACAAAAAACAACAAAATAGACCTGGGAATATGACTTAAAATTCTTATTTAAAAAGATGATGCTTACATTGTTTGTTGAGAGGGTAATTAAATAACTCGTCTATAGTCAAAGTGTGTGTGTGTGTTTGGAGGGGCTTACAATAACCTGAGGCAAAATTAGAATATCTGAGGAGGTGGGGTTATTTCTGTTACATATGTCACACACCCAAGCTGTGTCAGTCATACTTCTGCTTAAATAGAATGCCTGTGAAACACTTAGAAGTGTGGGTCTTTGGAGATGTTGAACATTAAATATCAAACATGAAAATGTAAAAGACAGAAGCAATGATTTGGCACAATATGACCCCTTTAATAAATAGCTTAGTAGATCCTACACCATTTTATTTATTTTTTTTAGTCTGGCTATTGAACACTAAAATCTGGATGAAAAACATCATCAAGCAACCATTTTAAACAATTTTAAAGTAAGATGTCTGTGTGGCTGTTAATAAACAATCATTTAAGCTTAATCAGTTTAACCAGAAAACGTGCCTTTCCGCAAAAAGCTGCCACATTTGCAATTTAACTAAGTTATTAAAGCAAGTTACTTTGGTATGAAAAGTATTTAACATGTACAGTAGTGTTCAGAATAATAGTAGTGCTATGTGACTAAAAAGATTAATCCAGGTTTTGAGTATATTTCTTATTGTTACATGGGAAACAAGGTACCAGTAGATTCTCACAAATCCAACAAGACCAAGCATTCATGATATGCACACTCTTAAGGCTATGAAATTGGGCTATTAGTTAAAAAAAAAAACGTAGAAAAAAGGGGGGTGTTCACGGTAATAGTAGCATTTGCTGTTGACGCTACAATCTCAAAACTATTAAGTTCAAACTGCTTTTTTAGCAAACTTGTGGATCACTAAACTAGTATTTAGTTGTATAACCATAGTTTTTCATGATTTTCTCACATCTGCGAGGCATCAATTTTGTTGGTTTGGAACCAAGATTTTGCTCGTTTTCTAGTGTGCTTGGGGTCATTGTCTTGTTGAAACACTCATTTCAAGGGCATGTCCTCTTCAGCACAAGGCAACATGACTTTCAAGTATTTTGACATATCCAAACTGATCCATGATACCTGGTATGCGATATATAGGCCCAACACCATAGTAGGAGAAACATGTCCATATCATGATGCTTGCACCACCATGCTTCACTGTCTTCACTGTGAACTGTGGCTTGAATTCAGAGTTTGGGGGTCGTCTCACAAACTGTCTGTGGCCCTTGGACCCAAAAATAACAATTTTACTCTCATCAGTCCACAAAATATTCCTCCATTTCTCTTTAGGCCAGTTGATGTGTTCTTTGGCAAATTGTAACCTCTTCTGCACATGTCTTTTATTTAACAGAGGGACTTTGCAGGGGATTCTTGCAAATAAATTAGCTTCACACAGGCGTCTTCTAATTGTCACAGCACGTACAGGTAACTCCAGGCTGTCTTTGATCATCCTGGAGCTGATCAATGGGTGAGCCTTTGCCATTCTGGTTATTCATCTATCCATTTTGATGGTTGTTTTCCATTTTCTTCCACGCTTCTGTTTTTTTTTTTTTTTCTCATTTTAAAGCATTGGAGATCATTGTAGATGAACAGCCTATGATTTTTTTTTTGCACCTGTGTATAAGTTTTCCCCTCTCCAGTCAACTTTTTAATCAAACTACGCTGTTCTTCTGAACAATGTCTTGAACGTCCCATTTTCCTCAGGCTTTCAAAGAGAAAAGCATGTTCAACAGGTGCTGGCTTCATCCTTAAATAGGGGACACCTGATTCACACCTGTTTGTTCCACAAAATTGACGAACTCACTGACTGAATGCCACAGTACTATTATTGTGAACACCCCCTTTTCTACTTTTTTTTCTAATAGCCCAATTTCATAGCCTTAAGAGTGTGTATATCATGAATGCTTGGTCTTGTTGGATTTGTGAGAATCTACTAAATCTACTGGTACCTTGTTTCCCATGTAACAATAAGAAATATATAGTCAAAACCTGGATGAATCTTTTTAGTCACATAGCACTATTATTCTGAACGCTACTATATTTCACCTACGTGTGCCGCTGAGCAGGAGGAAACGTTAATGAGGCTTTTATTGCTCACAACGGAGCAAGAACAACATTGCGCTAAATGGGGCGCCGTGGATATGCTGATAGCCTTGTTTTACCATGGTGCCATTTACACAAAACAAAAAAACAACAAAACAAAAATACTGGTCCGGTGCTGTTGAAATGATGCAAAAAAAAAAGTTCCAAAGGCACGCACCACCAAACCAGTTATTACTCTCAAACACTTTATTTACACACCAAGTCACTGACATCAAAACAGAAAGGCTCAAAGTGCGATTCATTTAGATTTTTAAAATAAAGGCATTATCAGGGAGGTGATGGTATAATGGTTAAGCATTGGGCTTGAGACCAGAGGATCCTCGGTTCAAATCCCAGCCTGACCGGAAACTCGCTAAGGGCCCTCGGGCAAGGCGCTTAATCCCCGAGTTGCTCCCAGTGTGTAGTGAGCATCTTGTATGGCAGCATTCTCACATCTGGGTGAATGTGAAGCATTCTTGTAAAGCGCTTTGAGCGTCTGATGCAGATGGAAAAGCGCTATATAAATGCAGTCCATTTAACGGTGCTGTAATTCATTAAACTAACGTGTTATTTTGCAAGCAATTATCAAAAATATAATAAGCCATTTAGTGCACTGTCACATCACTTCAAAAAGTAAGTTGCTTCACAGAACATTATGTGAGGGGAAACCCAGAATCTAAGTGCTGTAGATGAGCCAAAATGATTACTGCCATCCAAGTCGAATATTTGGCAATATTTTATATTGGCATTGTTAAGAAAATATTTCTGGCCTGTTGGGGGTTCTTGTTGGCCTATAATACTGTAGAGGTACACTGGTTTGGTTTTGTTGTGTTGGGTAATGTATTAGGTGTTTGTTTTTTCCTCCCCCCACACACACACCCACCCACAAATGCTGTCCATGGTGCTTATACACTCAACTGGATTATTATTGTCTCGGCGGTGTTCAAGACATTTGTCAGTTGTATGAGATACTGTATGCTTCTTGGCCTTCACTCCACTCCCTAAGATGGTTTTCCTTGTGAGCCACAAACCAAAGTGGATGTGTGAAATCCCTGACACCGTTTAGCCCAGCCTACTGAACTACAGATCTATTTTAAAAGTTTTGAATTATTGTTTTTACCTGCGCATCACTGGTGCATGTTTAGAAGCAGTGTGTACTTGTCTATCAATATTTCAACAAGTTGATGTTTTTATTATTCATTTATTTTAAAAATTATTTCATATTAGTTTGTGTGCCTCCCCCCAGGTGTGATTTACCTGAAGAACATGATAACCCAGCACTGGAGTCAGGGAGACGCCACATGCACAGAAATTTCAGTCAATAGCATTCCTGATGAGGATAGGCAGTTTATTCGAGACAACATTGTAGAGGCCATCATTCACTCTCCTGAACGCATCAGGTAACAACCACATGTCCCATTTGCTTGGTTGAGTCACAAAGAACCAAAGAAGTGAAATATCTTTCTTTTCCCAGGCCTTAGGGCCTGTATTGAACTGATGCACTCCTTCTGTAGTCTAAAAGTGCATTTATGAACTTTTCAGGGTTCAGCTAACAACATGTATCCATCACATGATCAAACACGATTACCCCAGCAAGTGGACAGCCATTGTGGATAAAATTGGCTTGTATCTGCAATCAGACAACAGTGCAGGTTGGCTGGGCATCTTGTTGTGTCTGTACCAGTTGGTCAAGAACTATGAGTAAGTCAAAGTACTTAATTTTAAGTGTATTTTTTTCATATCTGGAGTATTGTGCTTTTGTGGCTGATGAGACATGCTTTTGAAACAGGTATAAAAAACCAGAAGAACGCCAACCTCTAGTAGCTGCTATGCACATCTTCATGCCCATGATAAAAGAACGTTTTATCCAACTGCTCCCTGACCCTTCCAGTGACTCTGTCTTAGTGCAAAAGCAGATCTTCAAAATCCTCTATGCTTTGTTCCAGGTAATGCCGAAATGTCTATTATGTGTACTTTATTCTTTTGGAGAAATTGTGATAGCACCTCACCCTCTAACCAGTTTTTGTGTTTTGTTTCTGTTTGAGTTTAACCTAATTGTTGATGTTGTTTGGTTCTACTTGAAAAGTGCTACGAACCAAAAGGAGTTTCAGTTTGGCAAAGTTAAAAATTGGTAATGGCACAATCAGCACTGAGTACAACCAATACACGGTGAACTATTGTATGGTTTGTATCGACTCATGTTTCAGTTGAACACATCCACGTTGTTACCACCATTGCTACATTGCAGTCATTTAATGTCTCCATGTTTCTGCAGTACAGCCTCCCCCTGGAACTTATCAACCGACAGAACCTGACAGAATGGATGGAGATTCTGAAGACTGTAGTTGACAGAGACGTTCCTCCAGTGAGGACAATTTGATTTATTGGACGCCCAAGCTTATAAATGATTTGTTTCTACAATGTGCATATTTGAGGTCGTCTGTTAGCTTACTGTCACTTCGTGCTGGTTTGTACAGGAGACGATGCAGGTAGATGAAGATGAGAGGCCTGAACTGCCTTGGTGGAAGTGTAAGAAGTGGGCGCTGCACATCTTGGCTCGGCTGTTTGAGAGGTAAAGATTACATACAGTAGCTCTACAACGCTTAGAAATTAATCAGACTTGTTTAACCAAAGTCATTATATAAACCTTTTTGCAGATATGGAAGCCCTGGCAACACAACAAAAGAGTATGCAGAGTTTGCTGAGCTTTTCTTGAAAGAATATGCAGTGGCTGCACAGCAAGTAAGAACTTGAACTAATGTAATGTTATATAGTGACATGTCTTTGAAAGATTCCAAACTACTGGTATGTTTGACACACATTTGCAACTCCCCACAGCAACCTTAGCTATGTTAAAACATTGATATGGTATGGTATGTGAGTGCCCTACCCAACTTTGATAAATTGTATAAAAGAAACTATTATTTTTATTGGGGGTGGAGCTGGAAAATAAATGAATGCGTAGTAATGTTGTGCCTATAGCAGCTGTAATTTAACTCAGACTGCATGCTGCAAACTGTTACAAAGCTAAAATTTGCACAGTGTAGTTACTGTGTCCTTGCATTTTATGATTATTTACAGCATATATTGCTGGTGAGATTATCATATTTCTAAAGGGACTGGTTACCATGTGCAACATCCTTGGGGACGAAACGGACCAGAATGATCTGAGACTGATGCAACCTTTATTATAAAGAAGCGCCTTTGTCATTGCACATTTATATATACAAACAGTGAAACTTGTCCTCTGCATTCAACCCATCCTAATTACAGTCAGACACAATACAACCACTAGGAGCAGTGGGCTGCCACAGTCCAGAGCCCAGGGACAAGTTCCAGATGTAGAGACACTGCCTTGGTCAGGGGCAGAGAAAGGAGCAGACCCTAAATAAGCATGTTTTGATTGTGGGAGGAAACCCGAGTGCCCGGAGGGAACCCACACATACACGGGGAGAACATGCAAACTCCACACAGAAAGGGCGGGAAGCGATCCCACAATCTTGCTGTGAGGCACCAGTGCTAACCACTAAGCCACCGTGCCACCCAACTAGTATATTAGGAAAAAATACATTGAACACACTGTATTTCTTCATTATATTGTATGCCTAATATAAAGACATTTGCAAAGTAAGTTGCTTGCATTAAGTTTTTTGCTGTTTTGAGCCTACAGTATTTGTAACACCACTGTTGACCAATCATTTGCTTTTATTTTATATATATGTGTGTATGTATATATATATATGTGTGTATGTGTGTGTGAATTTGTCCTTGAAGTTTTTCTGCATTTGTTTTCTAGGTGCTGCTGAAAGTCTTGTATCATTATAAGGAAAAGCAGTATGTGGCTCCCAGAGTACTCCAGCAGGCACTCAATTATATAAACCAGGGAATAGCACATGCATTGACGTGGAAGAACCTCAAACCACACATCCAGGTGTGAATACAATAAATTTCAATACTGAGCAAACAGTGTGCAATAAAATTCATGTATTAAGATGCTAGTGTAGCAAAGCCCTCATACTATGCATTTTCCCCTGCAGGGAATCATTCAGGATGTGGTTTTCCCCCTCATGTGTTACACAGACAGTGACGAGGAACTCTGGCAGGAAGATCCATATGAGTACATTCGCATGAAGTTTGGTAAGCAGAGAAAATTGGCTCATTAAATTTAAAACGGCTGTTCTTCTTATAAAATACAAGCCACACTGCAGTTTTTAATTTGTTTTGAGCATTAGGTTAAAGTTGAGGTTGTCCATTGGTCTTTTTAAGATGTATTTGAGGACTTCATCTCACCAACAACTGCAGCCCAGACACTCCTCTTTACTGCCTGCAACAAAAGGAAAGAGGTTTGTCTAAATAATTTAGCTTTTTGTACATGTGGTATTTTGATTTGGCTTTGGTAGTTGAGGGGTAAAAAAAAATCTCAGCGTAACCGAACTGTAAGAGCCTACTGCATTCTTCAGGCTTTTGATTATGAAAGATTTGAAAAGTATACTGATAATCTTGGTGTTTGTAGGTTCTCCAAAAATCTATGGGCTTCTGCTACCAGATTCTGACTGATCCCACCTCTGACCCAAGGAAAAAGGACGGCGCTCTCCATATGATTGGCTCTCTGGCTGAAATCTTACTGAAGGTAAAATCTCAACTTTTCATAGCATCGGTGATGGGAGTTTTCCAGGAATTCCCGGAAATCTGGATTTTTACTTCTGCGGTCAATGTTGTCTGGGTTATTTTTGTTTTTCTGGCCCTCATCTGATTTAGTTTGTGGCCTGATTTCATGATGTTTGTATTTGTAAAATTGTTTGGAAATGTTTCTGGGAAGATGCCACAGTGGAGTAAGTTTCACTTTTCACATCCTGATCTGACACTGAAGGATAAATTTACCGTGCCGCTGCTCGACCACATCGCAGCAAATAAGATGCCATTACAGATTTTAAAGTGAACTCCGTATCATGTTGAAAATACAAAGAAATGGATAGAAAGTTGTTCTGTCGCAGGGAGATGATTTAAAGTTCATCAGGAATAAATTCAAATGCAGCTGGTTCAACCAAAAAGGACCAAAACACTGATCAGACTTTTGACATCATTGTTTATACATGAAAGCTAACATTCCCAGTAAGTTTTTGATCTTATTATATTATGTATTTGACAAGATTTGTTGTCAGTTGACATTTAGTTATTTCACACAAACCAAACTCTATCTTTGGGATGAATTTACTTCAGACTCCCTCCATGCAAATGTGATATGTTAGCCTGCTAAATTTGCATTTTATGGTTTCTTCTGTTACATGGGCATGAAATATTCATGTGGAGGAAATGCTTATAGTAGTCAAATGTTGCTGTGAAGAACATTCGTCAATTTGCACAATAATATGTAAATTGTGCGTATCCCAGAAATGCTGACGTCATCACTGGGCGGAAAAATTCATGTTATTGCATTTCCCATTTACAGGGATGCCTATTCACCATCTTTGGACGGTTTTCCGTCTTTTTGTAAATTCTTGCCGTCTAAAAGAAATGCAGGGCTGTGAAATATCCGTGGATCCGCGAAATTCCGCGGATTTCATCATGGGGGGAGGTGTTAGTGTTTTACTCTAATCATGATTGCTACTGAGTTTTTAAAATGTCTATTGCAAAGTGTTCGTTTTTTTTTTTTACGACATTGTGCAAGTTTTATAAGACTGCGGCAGTCCGCGGACACTCCGAGAAAAAAAAAAAGCCTGGCTGTTGCGACAGTTGTAAAGTGAGACTGGCTGGTTGCTGCGGCGACGCTGTAGTGATGGGATGATGATACCGCAAGGAGTGTATTGACACACTACACAAACTGTGTCGGCACTGTATTGACACTGTGTTGGTCGGTCAATAGTGACCCCTGCAGTAGTTATAAAATCATTGCAGGTAAATAAAATGAAAATAAGATGGAAAAGCGAACGTGCTGCAAATGCAACATCAGCCTGTGAAATAGTTAATCACCAGTCCTCTATTTAAAATATGATCTCATCATTGCATAATTTCATGTGCTCAGTTTGTATGTCGAGTTAAGCTGTTCACGAGAAGAGTTTAAAATGTGCTTAAAACGTTTTGTGTAAATGCTAAACTGAGTTGGTTTGTAAAATATAGCAAATATGTCTAATAAAATTCAGAGTTAAAATTTGTAACTTGTGTATGGAAATTTGTGAACTTAAGTGTAAAGCATACAAAATAAAAGACTAAAAATAGATTCATTTATGCATTTTTATTGAGGAACAAAGGTTTCTGACATGTCTTTGCTCCAAGTTCCCCTGCACACCAGTTCCCTTGCCTTGGAAAAAACTCTTTCACAGGGTACAGATGAAGATGGTGAGCATAAACATTTCAGTGCGAGTTGATAAAGGTGTGGATATGTTTTCTGGTTATTCTTCCAGTATTGTAAAGGAGTACAAACATATCGAATTGGAAAAATAACAGTAAACAAAGATTTACCTTATTTGGCGTCAAAAGATCAAAATTATTCCAGACTGGGGAAACGTCTTTGAATGATCCATGAAGTCAGTGGAACAAGGTGAGGGCAAGCAAAAATCCAACAGCAAAACTCCATCCAACAAATCCGCAACATGTCGATACACTTTGTTTCCTTATAAACCGAATTTGGCGCGGCACAGTCGAAGGACACAGTTCCTGTACCGGTCACATGATTTTTTTCTTAAAACGATACACGCACCAATACTGGGTTTCGCTCTTGTGTGCTCGGCGCAGTGTTGACGCACCAGTGTTGTTCATCCCATCACTACGACGCTGTATGTCTCCTGCACGAAGCTTTAGCTAAAGATAGCATGTGGACATCGCAAACCTTTAGAGCGCTAAAGTTTTTAAAAGAAGACTTGTGCATCATGTCTCTGTCACGGACCAACGTCAGACAGAGAGAAGATGGCGAGAAAGATTGTTTGAAAAACTCTGATAAGGACAAGAATCCGTGGAGTTGTCGCTGGCTTCATCAACACACCTCAAAGATAAAAGAGAGGGGAAAAGTGAACTGTGTCCTCAGGAAACACGGTAAGAATTTTTCTCTCTGGAAAATAAACATTGTGCTGTTCAAACAGGATTTTAGAAAAGATTGACTTTTTTCATTAATCTAGACTACTTTCTTTCATTGGGAAAAAAGACCGACTTTGAATGGATTTAGGCTGCATGAAGAATGTAAATGACTTTTTATTAATGTAGACATTTTTCATGGGAAAAAGACAGTGACTTTGAGTGGATTTACAGGAATTTACACAAGAATATGTGGCTTTTTTACTATAAGGTATGTTAATAAATAAATTTCTGTATAAAATAAAAATAAATAAATTTAGGTTCAGATTCTTAGAGGTGTTTGGGCTCAGACTGAGATGGATAATTGAAACAAATTTAACATTTTATTGTGGTCACTGGTGGTTGGCTCTCAATGCGGTATTGTATCACTTCCTGTTCCGGAGCACAGCTGTGTTTTGCTGTATCTGTTAGCTGTTTAATCTGCGCAGTTAGATTGATCTAGTTAACTAGATAACGATTTGTTTCACAGTGTAATCTTCACGTGCCTTAACTAAAGCAGTCCCTCTGCTGAATCACCTCTAAATTATTTACACATTATTCACTTTGTGTGTTTTTAGGAATCTGCTAGCTTAGCGCAGCTACTAGCTCTTAGCCGGTTTAGCATGGCAGCTTCTCCTGTCTCTCCCGCACTTTTCTGCTCTGGGTGTGAAATGTTTAGTTATTCCTCGGCCTCATTTAGCAGTAATGGTACTTGTAATAAGTGTAGCTTATTCGTAGCTTTGGAGGCCAGGCTGGGCGAATTGGAGACTCGGCTCCGCACCTTGGAAAATCCTACAGCTAGCCAGGCCCATGTAGTCGGTGCGGACCAAGGTAGCTTAGCCGCAGATCCCGAGCAGCCGGGAAAGCAGGCCGACTAGGTGACTGTGAGGAGGAAGCGTAGCTCTAAACAGAAGCCCCGTGTACACCGCCAACCCATTCACGTTTCTAACCGTTTTTCCCCACTCGGCGACACACCAGCCGAGGAACAAACTCTGGTTATTGGCGACTCTGTTTTGAGAAATGTGAAGTTAGCGACACCAGCAACCATAGTCAGTTGTCTTCCGGGGGCCAGAGCAGGCGACATCGAAGGAAATTTGAAACTGTTGGCTAAGGCTAAGCGTAAATTTGGTAAGATTGTAATTCACGTCGGCAGTAATGACACCCGGTTACGCCAATCGGAGGTCACTAAAATTAACATTGAATCAGTGTGTAACTTTGCAAAAACAATGTCGGACTCTGTAGTTTTCTCTGGGCCCCTCCCCAATCGGACCGGGAGTGACATGTTTAGCCGCATGTGCTCCTTGAATTGCTGGCTGTCTGAGTGGTGTCCAAAAAATGAGGTGGGCTTCATAGATAAGTGGCAAAGCTTCTGGGGAAAACCTGGTCTTGTTAGGAGAGACGGCATCCATCCCACTTTGGATGGAGCAGCTCTCATTTCTAGAAATCTGGCCAATTTTATTAAATCCTCCAAACCGTGACTACCCAGGGTTGGGACCAGGAAGCAGAGTTGTAGTCTTACACACCTCTCTGCAGCTTCTCTCCTCCTGCCATCCCCTCATTACCCCATCCCAGTAGAGACGGTGCCTGCTCCCAGACCACCAATAACCAGCAAAAATCTATTTAAGCATAAAAATTCAAAAAGAAAAAATAATATAGCACCTTCAACTGCACCACAGACTAAAACAGTTAAATGTGGTCTATTAAACATTAGGTCTCTCTCTTCTAAGTCCCTGTTAGTAAATGATATAATAATTGATCAACATATTGATTTATTCTGCCTTACAGAAACCTGGTTACAGCAGGGTGAATGTTAGTTTAAATGAGTCAACACCCCCGAGTCACACTAACTGCCAGAACGCTCGTAGCACGGGCCAAGGCGGAGGATTAGCAGCAATCTTCCACTCCAGCTTATTAATTAATCAAAAACCCAGACAGAGCTTTAATTCATTTGAAAGCTTGACTCTTAATCTTGTCCATCCAAATTGGAAGTCCCAAAAAACATTTTTATTTGTTGTTATCTATCGTCCACCTGGTCGTTACTGTGAGTTTCTCTGTGAATTTTCGGACCTTTTGTCTGACTTAGTGCTTAACTCAGATAAGATAATTATAGTGGGCGATTTTAACATCCACACATATGCTGAGAATGACAGTCTCAACACTGCATTTAATCTATTGTTAGACTTGATTGGCTTTGCTCAAAATGTAAATGAGTCCACCCACAACTTTTTAATCATACCTTAGATCTTGTTCTGACTTATGGTATGGAAATTGAAGACTTAACAGTATTCCCTGAAAACCCCCTTCTGTCTGATCATTTCTTAATAACATTTACATTTACTCTGATGGACTACCCAGCAGTGGGGAATAAGTTTCATTACAGTAGAAGTCTTTCAGAAAGCGCTGTAACTAGGTTTAAGGATGTGATTCCTTCTTTATGTTCTCCAATGCCATATACCAACACAGGGCAGAGTAGCTACCTAAACTCTGAGTGAGATAGATTATCTCGTCAATAGTTTTACATCCTCATTGAGGACAACTTTGGATGCTGTAGCTCCTCTGAAAAAGAGAGCCTTAAATCAGAAGTGCCTGACTCCGTGGTATAACTCACAGACTCGCAGCTTAAAGCAGATAACCCGTACGTTGGAGAGGAAATGGTGTCTCACTAATTTAGAAGATCTTCACTTAGCCTGGAAAAAGAGTCTGTTGCTCTATAAAAAAGCCCTCCGTAAAGCTAGGACATCTTACTACTCATCACTTATTGAAGAAAATAAGAACAACCCCAGGTTTCTTTTCAGCACTGTAGCCAGGCTGACAGTCAGAGCTCTATTGAGCTGGGTATTCCCTTAACTTTAACTAGTAATGACTTCATGACATTCTTTGCTAATAAAATTTTAACTATTAGAGAAAAAATTACTTATAACCATCCCAAAGACATATCATTATCTTTGGCTGCTTTCAGTGATGGCGGTATTTGGTTAGACTCTTTCTCTCCGATTGTTCTGAGTTATTTTCATTAGTTACTTCCTCCAAACCATCAACATGTCTATTAGACCCCATTCCTACCAGGCTGCTCAAGGAAGCCCTACCATTAATTAATGCTTCAATCTTAAATATGATCAGTCTATCTTTATTAGTTGGCTATGTACCACAGGCTTTTAAGGTGGCAGTAATTAAACCATTACTTAAAAAGCCATCACGTGACCCAGCTATCTTAGCTAATTATAGGCCAATCTCCAACCTTCCTTTTCTCTCAAAAATTCTTGAAAGGGTAGTTGTAAAACAGCTAACTGATCATCTGCAGAGGAATGGTCTATTTGAAGAGTTTCAGTCAGGTTTTAGAATTCATCATAGTACAGAAACAGCATTAGTGAAGGTTACAAATGATCTTCTTTTGGCCTCAGACAGTGGACTCATCTCTGTGGTTGTCCTGTTAGACCTCAGTGCTGCTTTTGATACTGTTGACCATAAAATTTTATTACAGAGATTAGAGCATGCCATAGGTATTAAACACACTGTGCTGTGGTGGTTTGTATCATATTTATTTAATAGATTACAATTTGTTCATGTAAATGAGGAATCTTCTTCACAGACTAAGGTTAATTGTGGAGTTCCACAAGGTTCTGTGCTAGGACCAATTTTATTCACTTTATACATGCTTCTCTTAGGCAGTATTATTAGACAGCATTGCTTAAATTTTCATTGTTACGCAGATGATACCCAGCTTTATCTATCCATGAAGCCAGAGAACACACACCAATTAGCTAAACTACAGGATTGTCTTACAGACATAAAGACATGGATGACCTCTAATTTCCTGCTTTTAAAACTGAAGTTATTGTA
The DNA here is from genome assembly GCF_902500255.1 of Thalassophryne amazonica. Lineage (NCBI taxonomy): Eukaryota > Metazoa > Chordata > Actinopteri > Batrachoidiformes > Batrachoididae > Thalassophryne > Thalassophryne amazonica. The sequence continues at coordinate 103,224,311 of NC_047104.1, read as the reverse complement.
CTTGGCCCCACAATTCTTAGAAACATGGTGTCTAACCAGATCCTTACTCTGGATGGCATTACCCTGACGTCTAGTAATACTGTGAGAAATCTTGGAGTCATTTTTGATCAGGATATGTCCTTCAATGCGCATATTAAGCAAATATGTAGGACTACTTTTTTGCATTTGCGCAATATCTCTAAAATTAGAAAGGTCTTGTCTCAGAGTGATGTTGAAAAACTAATTCATGCATTTATTTCCTCTAGGCTGGACTATTGTAATTCATTATCAGGTTGTCCTTAAAGTTCCCTGAAAAGCCTTCAGTTAATTCAAAATGCTGCAGCTAGAGTACTGACGGGGACTAGGAGAGAGCATATTTCACCCATATTGGATGGATCAGGTAACCCTGAACCATCCCTTAGTTATGCTGCTATAGACTTAGACTGCTGGGGGGTTCCCATGATGCACTGAGTGTTTCTTTCTCTTTTTGCTCTGTATGCACCACTCTGCATTTAATCATTAGTGATTGATCTCTGCTCTCTTCCACAGCATGTCTTTTTCCTGGTTCTCTCCCTCAGCCCCAACCAGTCCCAGCAGAAGACTGCCCCTCCCTGAGCCTGGTTCTGCTGGAGGTTTCTTCCTGTTAAAAGGTAGTTTTTCCTTCCCACTGTCGCCAAGTGCTTGCTCACAGGGGGTCGTTTTGACCGTTGGGGGTTTTCCGTAATTATTGTATGGCTTTGCCTTACAGTATAAGGCGCCTTGGGGCAACTGTTTGTTGTGATTTGGCGCTATATAAATAAAATTGATTTGATTTGATTGTTTTGCATTATTGAATGAATAATAGTAATTGAGTGGCTTAAGTATTATGGTATGATATTATATGATATCTCTTTACCTAGTCTGAAAGCAGTTCAAAATCAAATCAATTTCATTTATATCAAAATCATTGTAAGGCAGAAGCCATACAGTAATTACAGAAAAACCCCAACGGTCAAAACGGCCCCCTATGAGCAAGCACTTGGTGACAGTGGGAAGGAAAAACTCCCTTTTAACAGGAAGAAACCTCCAGCAGAACCAGGCTCAGGGTGGGGCAGTCTTCTGCTGGGACTGGTTGGGGCTGAGGGGAGGGAATCAGAAAAAAGACATGCTGTGGACGAGAGCAGAGATCAGTCACCAATGATTAAAAGCAGAGTGATGCATACAGAGCAAAAAGAGGTGAATAAAAAGAAACACTGGGTGCATCATGGGAAACCCCCCAGCAGTCTAAATCTATAGCAGCATAACTAAGGGATTGTTCAGGGTCACCTGATCCAGCCCTAACTATAAGCATTTTCAAAAAGGAAAGTTTTAAGCTTAATCTTAAAAGTAGAGAGGGTGTCTGTCTCCCTAATCCGAATTGAGAGCTGGTTCCACAGGAGCTGAAGGCTCTGCCTCCCATTCTACTCTTACAAACCGTAGGAACTACAAGTAAGCCTGCAGTCTGAGAGCGAAGCGCTCTATTGGGGTGATATGGTACTATGAGGTCCCTAAGATAAGATAGGACCTGATTATTCAAAACCTTATAAGTAAGAAGAAGAATTTTAAATTCTATTCTAGAATTAACAGGGAGCCAATGAAGAGAGGCCAATATGGGTGAAATATGCTCTCTCCTTCTAGTCCCTGTCAGTACTCTAGCTGCAGCATTTTGAATTAACTGAAGGCTTTTCAGGGAACTTTTAGGACACCCTGATAATAATGAATTACAATAGTCCAGCCTAGAGGAAATAATTGCATGAATTAGCTTTTCAGCATCACTCTGAGACAAGACCTTTCTGATTTTAGAGATATTGCGCAAATGCAAAAAAGCAGTCCTACATATTTGCTTAATATGCGCATTGAAGGACATATCCTGATCAAAAATGACTCCAAGATTTCTCACAGTATTACTGGAGGTCAGGGTAATGCCATCCAGAGTAAGGATCTGGTTAGACACCATGTTTCTAAGATTTGTGGGGCCAAGTACAATAACTTCAGTTTTATCTGAATTTAAAAGCAGGAAATTAGAGGTCATCCATGTCTTTATGTCTGAAAGACATTCCTGCAGTTTAACTAATAGGTGTGTGTCCTCTGGCTTCATGGATGGATAAAGCAGGGTATCATCTGCGTAACAATGGACATTTAAGCAATGCTTTCTAATAACACTGCCTAATGAAAGCATGTATAAAGTGAATAAAATTGGTCCTAGCACAGAACCTTGTGGAACTCCATAATTAACCTTAGTCTGTGAAGAAGACTCCCCATTTACATGAACAAATTGTAATCTATTAGATAAATATGATTCAAACCACTGCAGCGTAGTGCCTTTAATACCTGTGGCATGCTCTAATCTCTGTAATAAAATTTTATGGTCAACAGTATCAAAAGCTGCACTGAGGTCTAACAGGACAAGCACAGAGATGAGTCCACTGTCTGAGGGCATAGAAGATCATTTGTAACCTTCACTAATGCTGTTTCTGTACTATGATGAATTCTGAAACCTGACTGAACCTCTCAAATAGACCATCTATGCAGCATCTATGTGGATGTTAAAATCACCCACTATAATTATCTTACCTGAGCTAAGCACTAAGTCAGACAAATGGTCTGAAAATTCAGAGAATCTCACAGTAACGACCAGGTGGACGATAGATAATAACAAATAAAACTGGTTTTTGAGACTTCCAATTTGGATGGACAATTTGGTTTTTGTCTGGGAGCAGGCACCGTCTCTACGGGGATGGGGTATTGGGGGGATGGCAGGGGGAGAGAAGCTGCAGAGAGGTGTGTAAGACTACAACTCTGCTTCCTGGTCCCAACCCTGGATAGTCACGATTTGGAGGGTTTAATAAAATTGGCCAGATTTCTAGAAATGAGAGCTGCTCCATCCAAAGTGGGATGGATGCCGTCTCTCCTAACAAGACCAGGTTTTCCCCATAAGCTTTGCCAATTATCTATGAAGCCCACCTCATTTTTTGGACCCCACTTTGGACACCACTCAGACAGACAGCAATTCAAGGAGAACATGCGGCTAAACATGTCACTCCCGGTCCGATTGTGGAGGGGCCCAGAGAAAACTACAGAGTCCGACATTGTTTTTCCAAAGTTACACACCAATTCAATATTAATTTTAGTGACCTCCGATTGACGTAACCGGGTGTCATTACTGCCGACGTGAATTACAATCTTACCAAATTTATATTTTGCCTTAGCCAGCAGTTTCAAATTTCCTTCAATGTCGCCTGCTCTGGCCCCCGGAAGACATTTGACTGTGGTTGCTGGTGTCGCTAACTTCACATTTCTCAAAACAGAGTCACCAATAACCAGAGTTTGATCCTCGGCTGGTGTGTCGCCGAGTGGGGGAAAAACGGTTAGAGATGTGAACGGGTTGGTGGCGTACAGTTGGCTTCTGTTTAGAACTACGCTTCTTCCACAGTCACCCAGCCGGCCTGCTTTCCCGGCTGCTCGGGATCTGCTGGGGGACAGCTAACGGCGGCTAAGCTACCTTGGTCTGCACCAACTACAGGGGCCTGGCTAGCTGTAGGATTTTCCAAGGTGCGGAGCCGAGTCTCCAATTCGCCCAACCTGGTCTCCAAAGCTACGAACAAGCTACACTTATTACAAGTACCATTACTGCTAAAGGAGGCCGAGGAATAACTAAACATTTCACACCCAGCGCAGAAAAGTGGGGGAGAGACAGGAGAAGCCACCATGCTAAACCGGCTAAGAGCTAATAGCTGCGCTAAGCTTGCGGATTCCTAAAAACACACTAAGTGAATAATGTGTAAATAATTTAGAGGTGATTCAGCAGAGAGAGTGCTTTAGTTAAGGCACGTGAAGATTACACTGTGAAATAAATCGTTTGCAGTTATGAAGTTATCTATAACATTTTAGTTGAGAGTTATGATTTTTAATTGCATAGTCTTTGATCCAAATCACAAACAAACTAAATAAAGTTTTCATGAAGATTTGGCTATATTTGTAAACTGTTGTTATATTCTGTACATGCTCTTACAGGATGGCACAACATGCATTCAAAAGCCACATGTTGTGCCATACTGCATGAGACCACAAGAGAAATTTAACAGCTGTTTCAGGTCCAATTTTAGTCCAAAGAATGCACCACAGGGCACTTGTTGTCTCAAACGTTTTGGGGGGGGGGGGGGGGGGGTGGTAACTTTTGTTGTCTTGAATATTATAGATGAATCACATTGCTGTCTTTTTTTTTTTCTCGTAAGCATCCATGCATTTACGTATATAAGTGAATAAGAATCAAATTTAAACCCAAATCAGTGTCCCTGAGAAATAAGTGATATTGGTGACTTAATAACCATTAGGTGCAGCTTTACTTATCTCAAAATTTATTTTTGTTTATTTTAAAACACTGTCAGTTGTTATAAAACTGGTGTCCAAAGACATTGCAGAAAGGGCTGAGAGAAAGCAGGTTTTCTTTGCAGCCAGTGATTGCAGCAGGAGATTTCGCTGATTAACATCACGTTGAGCAGATGGGATGAGTTCATCAGTAAATTCATCTGCTGGAGTCAGTGGATGCTAAGAAAGCCTGAGAAAGCCAACCTGAGAGACACATCGAAGTGGACACGGTTCAAAAAATTAAGATGGTTTTCGGTGAAAGTTTTAACAGCTGATGAGAGATTTTGAGATGATACTGTCACATTTCAGGCTCCTTTAACAGTGGAATATCCGGATAAACGTCCTGGATCAATAGAGCCTGAAATGTGGAGGTTTTCAGCTTGAAACAGGCTGACGACGGCGCCTGGGAGTGCTGCACGACGTCTCGCTCCGTGGGAAGTCCTCAAAGCGACAGTATCACCTCAAAATCTCTCATCAACCGTTAAAATTTTAACCGAAAACCAGCTTAATTTTTCGAACCGTGTCCACGTCGATGTGTCTCACAGGTTTAGAAAAAATTTTGATCAAACAAAGCGCCAGTCTCTCAGCAACTTCTCAGACAAAGGAATTCCGACGAGGGGCTGGACGACTCCTCCCACAAGGAGTGCTCACAGGCGAATGACGTCACCGACAGGCATGGAAAAACTCACGCATGCGCACAAGGGTTCAAGCATGTCTGACGTAAAAACATATGAATGAAATCCACACAGTTTTTGAAAAAAATAAAAAAGACCTATACTTTATGGACAGCCCTCGCATGGTGTTATTTCATGCAGTGCTTGGTTGTACAGTGGGGTAAAAAAGTATTTAGTCAGTTCTTGGTTGTGCAAGTTCTCCTACTTAGAAAGATAAGAGGCCTGTAATTTTCAACATAGATACACTTCAACTATGAGACAAAATGAGGGAAAAAAATCCAGAAAATCACATTGTAGGATTTTTAAAGAATTTAATTGTAAATTATGGTGGAAAATGAGTATTTGGTCAATAACAAAAGTTCATCTCAATACTTTGTAGCACAATCTTTGTTGGCAATGACAGAGGTCAGACATTTCCTGTAAGTCTTCACCAGGTTTGCACACACTGTAGCTGGTATTTTGGCCGATTCCTCCATGCAGATCTCCTCTAGAGCAGTGATGTTTTGGGGCTGTCGCTGGGCAACATGGACTTTCAACTCACTCAACAAATTTTCTATGGGGTTGAGGTCTGGAGACTGGCTTGGCCACTCCAGGACCTTGAAATGCTTTTTACAGAGTCACTCCTTTGTTGCCCGAGCAGTGTGTTTGGGATCGTCATGCTGGAAGACCCAGCCACATTGCATCTTCAGTGCTCTCACTGATGGAAGGAGGTTTGGCCTTAACATCTCACGATACATAGCCCCGTTCATTCTTCCCTTAACACGGATCAGTCGTCCTGTCCCCTTTGCAGAAAAACAGCCCCAAAGCAAGATGTTTCCACCCCCATGCTTCACAGTAGGTATGGTGTTCTTGGAATGCAACTCAGCATTCTTCTTCCCCCAAACACGACGAGTTGAGTTTTTGCCAAAATGTTCTCTTTTGGTTTCATCTGGCCACATGATATTCTCCCAGTCCTCTTTTGGATCATCCACATGCTTTCTGGCAAGCTTCAGACGGGCCTGGACATGTACTGGCTTAAGCAGGGGGACATGCCTGGCACTGCAGGATTTGAGTCCCTCTGTTCGTAGTGTGTAGCCTTTGTTACTTTGGTCCCAGCTCTCTGCAGGTCATTCATCAGGTCCTTCCGTGTAGTTCTGGGATTTTTGTTCACTGTTCTCATGATCATTTTGACTGCACGTGATATCTTGCGTGGAGCCCCAGATCGAGGGAGATTGTCAATGGTCTTGTATGTCGTCCATTGTCTTACAAATGCTCCCACAGTTGATTTATTCGCACCAACCTGCTTGACTATTGTAGATTCACTCTTCCCAGCCTAGTGCACATCTACAATTTTCTTCCTGGTGTCCTTCAACAGCTCTTTGGTCTTGGCCATGGTTGAGTTTGGAGTCTGACTGTTTGAGGCTGTGGGTAGGTGTCTTTTATACAGATAGAGTTCCAACAGATGCCATTAATACAGGTAACAGGTGGAGGACAGAAGAGCTTCTTGAAGAAGTTACAGGTCTGTGAGAGCCAGAAATCTTGCTTGTTTGTGGGTGCCCAAATACTTATTTTTCACCATGGTTTACAATGAAATTCTTTAAAAATCCTACAATGTGATTTTTCTGGATTTTTTTTTTTTCCTCATTTTGTCTGTCATAGTTGAAGTGTACCTATGTTGAAAATTGCAGACCTCTCTCATCTTTCTAAGTAGGAGAACTTGCACAATCAAGGGATGACAAAATACTTTTTTACCGCACTCTATTAAACACCAGAAAATGAGTCAATTAGATAGCAGCTAATGCTACAAACACAGCTTACCCGTTTGTCTCACTAGCATCCACCGTGGCTTGTTCAACCAAGTGTTGTAGTCCAACAATTTCTCTGGGTAAGGATCCAGTGGTGTGGATTCTACACAAAATGAAATGAACAGCCATAGGGACGTTTGGGTGGATTTTTCAAATTCAGCGCCGTTAGCCAGCACTGGAGATCCTTGTCTTTCAATGGAAGAGGGAACAAGTTAAATGCTCATCCACAGCACTCAGATCTCGCCTTTCCATGTTCAAAATATCATTCTGAAAGCGATAGTTTCCTCTTCTTCCAGTTGTTGTGGCACCCACGAACTGAAAAATTAATGCTGCTCATGTTCGGACACTTCTGGCGTACTGTGTTTCCATGTAGCTAATTATCAGCGCACTGGCAAACCGGAAGTTGTTTGACGAAATGGACCTGCCCACCCTGACTTCCTGAATAAGGTGAATAAGGTCCCACAGTTGACAGTGCATGTCAGAGCACAAACTAAGCATGAACTTAAAGGAATTGTCTGTAGACCTCTGAGACAGGATTGTCTTGAGGTACAAATCTGAGGAAGGGTACAGAAACATTTCTGCTGCTTTGAAGGTTCCAATGAGCACAGTGGTCCCCATAATCCATAAATGGAAGATGTTCAGATCCACCAGGACTCTATCTAGAGCTGACCGCCCCTCTAAGCTGAGCAATTGGGGAAGAAGGGCCTTTGTCAGGGAGGTGACAAAGAACCTGGTGGTCACTCTATCAGAGCTCCAGCATTCCTCTGTGGAGAGAGGAGAACCTTCCAGAAGGACAACCATCTCTGCAGCGATCCACCACTCAGGCCTGTGTATTAGAGTGGCCAGATGGAAGACACTTTTTAGTAAAAGGCACATGGCAGACCATCTGGAGCTTGCCAAAGGCACCTGAAGGACTCTCAAACCATGAGAAACATGATTCTCTGAAGAGATGAAAACCTGCTCCAGAGCGCTCTTGACATCAGACTGGGGCAATGGTTTATCTTTCAGCAGGATAACAGCCAAGATATCAAAGGAGTGGCTTCAAGACAACTCGGTGAATGTCCATGAGTCACCGAGCCAGAGCCCAGACCTCAAGCCGATTGAACATTTCTGGAGAGATCTGAAAATTGCTGTGCACAGATGCCCATCCAACCTGATGGAGCTTGAGAGATGCTGCAAAGAGGAATGGGCAAAACTGCCCAAAGACAGGTGCGCCAAGCTTGTGGCATCATAGTCAAGAAGACTTGAGGCTGTAATTGCTGCCAAAGGTGCTTCAACAAGGTATTCAGCAAAGGTTGTGAATACTTGTGTACATGTGATTTCTTAGTTTTTATTTTTAATACATTTGCAAAAAAAAAAAAAAAAATTATTCATGTCATTATGGGGTGTTGTGTGTAGAATGTTGAGGGTGAAAATTAATTTACACCATTGCAGAATAATAACTGTAACATAACAAAATATGGAAAAAGTGAAACACTGTATGTTTTCCAGATACGCTGTAGCTCTCATTTAGCTTATTAATTACACCAGATTGCACCAAATTACATGTAATATTTCTAAATTTTCCACACACACACACACATATACGGGGTACTGCAGCCCCAATGTTATGAAAACAATTTTCAGGTTGATGTGCCATCTAGTCAGTCAGTATAGGTTATCTTTAAACCATACAGAGCTTAGCTTGATCATAGAGTTTGGCAGTATGTTTTTCCTGGCTGCAGGGAGAATGTTTCAGTAAGGGTGGATGAAAAAGTGACTAGACAGTGAGACAGAGTTTTACAGTTTGAGGTTCCAGGCTGTTTAATTAAGCACTGTTAAAGCCTGTGGAGCATTTTAGAGCGAAAGCTTCCTACTTAGTACACACACAGTTGTTAAAACAAGGTGCTTCGATTATTTAAAAAAAAAAAAAGTAATTAACAGGTGTTTGACTTCAGTGTGTTAAAGGGCAGAATGAAGCCCTGTGATTGACACATTTTTCCTCTAACTTTAAATGACGTAAAAATATAGGAATTTGATGTTTGGTCCATATTGCCAAGCCTTAATTCACACTACGTAATCTGAACCTAAGCTCCCGCACAAATGGGTCTCAAGGGCTATACAGGATTTACAACTTACCCGAGGCCATCAAATATGACTGTTGGGTATTGCGAAGAATTTGTGTCCGTCTGTCTGCCTGTGCTCAGCATAAGTCCAGTCCTATTACTGAATGTCTTCAAATTCACAGGGAACATTCTTTGGACACAGACCTTGGATAAGTTCAGAGATGGCTAACATTGACCTATTTTAAGAGGTTAAACGGTCACATTCTATTTCATTCTGTCTGCTTTTTCCCTCCCCTTTAAGGGCGAGGGTGACACCCAATCAAGAGTAGAGCAGCACTGTGATGTCAGTGGCTGGTCTAGTTAGCTGTAAACTGTTTGGTTTGTGTGTAAATATAGCCTCTTTGTCATATATTATGTAAAAGCTCTCGAGAAATCAACACTTCTCAAACTGAAGCTGCTGTGTTTGTAACCTGGTAACACCTTTGAAGTGATTTACAAGACATTTCATGGACGTCAGCGTGCACGCTAACTCAAAGCTGTCAAAAGCTCATGTATGTGCACATGCACACTCTCCTGCAGACACTGTTGAAATGGTTTATGATTGATTGATGGTGGGCTTTATTGAACATGTACAAATTGTACGTAAGACAGTAGGATCTTTTACAAATTACACAACTGCAAATTATAAGAAAGGCAGGGCTCATACGGTCGAGGGTATATTAGCATTGCCTTATATATTTTTTTTCTTCCAGTATGTTGCTGCAGTCTTAGTAATCAAAGTTAAACAGTAACAACAACTGAGGTGCTTGCTGTTTGAAAATCACACACGTCATGGTAGAAATTGTAAGTTTAATGCTGGGGTTGGGTATCGAGAACCAGTTCTTTTCGGGTATCGTTAAGAAATGATTCAATCCACCGATATCAATAGTCTTTTTTTGCTTAATGATTCCCTTATCGGTCCTTCAGAGCAGCCATTGTTTTTGAGGGTGTGAGTCAGGAGTGCTCTGGCGGCTGGCAAGGGTAGACCTTACTTGTGTGAAGCGCCTTGAGGCAACCTTGTAGTGATTTGGCACTATATAAATTGAAATGTAAAATTCTCTACGTTGATTACAGACCCTGCAGCAGCTCTGTAATGACCTGCTTTTGAAGCGTGAACCAATGAAGCAGTGCTTCGATCCCCTGGCTCATTGGTTCTTTTAGTCTCTGCTCTTCAGAAGTGGAAAGTCCGCTTCTTAACCCCTCTCAAAGCCATTAAAAATGGCTTTGAGAGGGGTTAAGAAAAAAGTGAGTCACTTTTGTGTGGATTAAACTCACTAACTGGGATTCTTGTCTTTTTGCAGTCAAGAAATGAGAATCGTCCTTCGTTCCGTTGGCACAGCTCCAAACCCTCCCGCTCTCTGCTGAGACAGAGTCCGGTCAGAATGAATAACTTTAAAATGAATTGCGGCTTTAAATAAAATGACACCTCTTTCCAAACACTGTAATACAGATTTTTTTTTTTCTCCCAAAATGAGACGTCCTGCATTATTTATGAATTGCATCCTGACGTGCAGCACAGCCGACTGCAAGAGCTCAGCTCAGATGTATGGAAAGACATTCATGCCAATAATGTCTGAAAGGAAATGCTTTTGACAAAAACTATAGATTTTGTTTATTTCTATTTATGTCCAGAGATCAAGGATCCACCATGTAGAGTTTATTATGTCCAAAGTTTAAGGATCCAGTGACCAATTTCATATTTATTTACTTTAAGATTCAATCAAATGTTGTTGACATAGAAAACCTGTAAAACCTACTTTTAGTACACAGAAAATTCATAAGGTATCGATAAGGGAATCGATAAGCAGTCGGATCAATAACTGAAATTGATAATGGTATCTATCGATAAAATCTTATCATTACCCATCACTATTTAATGCATAGAATGTGTAACATGCTTACACGTAGTGTTTTTGTTTGGCCACACAGAAGAAAATTTACAAGGATCAGATGGAGTTCATGCTGCAGAATCATGTCTTCCCCCTGTTCCGCAGTGAACTGGGCTACATGCGAGCCAGAGTAAGTGATGTATTTTAACTGGGTTGTTTTAAACACGCCGCTGCTAAATAACTGGGTGTTGAATTAACACAAGCTTGTCGTATTCCCACATATGTGGTACTACATTTGACTGCTGTTCTGCCATATTTTTAACTTTCGTTTTTACATAGGCATGCTGGGTACTCCATTATTTCTGCGAGGTGAAGTTTAAAAGTGACCAGAATCTGCAGACAGCTATTGAACTGACCCGACTTTGTCTAATCAATGATAATGAGATGCCAGTTAAAGTGGAAGCTGCAATTGCCCTTCAAGTTCTCATCAGCAACCAGGAGAAAGGTGAGGAACATGATTGAGCTTTTTGTTTATGGAATCCATACAGTCCTCAGTCAGTGGCGATATAGTGACTTGTGGCCGGTAAAGTCAGGTGGAACTGAGTTTTGTCCTTTTCTCTCTTTAAGTTCACAACTGTGGAACATTTTTATTTCTACCAAAAAGATAAAAGGCAAAACTGTGTACTGAAGTGTTATCAGTTTCCATGGAAAATGGGACTGAGCAATAACACAATGAGCATAGCAGTTCCTGTTCTACATTTGCATCTCAAACTGATGAACTTTGGACCTGTTCTTCTCCTCGATCTAACAGCCTGTTAAACAGGAGAAATAAATGTGAGCAAATTGTCAGCAGTTTTGAGCACAACCGCTTCCTACTGCAAAATGATATTTGAGCTACTAGTGTTGAAGAAAGTTTGTAAATGTGTGAAAAGCAACTGTAAAAGTGCGTGTGTTTTTTTATTTATTTATTTATTTTTTAATCATCCTGTGATCCTGAGGAAATTGCTGACAAACAGGTTACCAGTAACTGAGCATCATAGTTGTGCATTATACATTTTTATTTCATTCGTGTCAGGTAACTGCCAAACAAAAAATATGGCAGGGGTTCTCCCCATGTTGGAGAGACCACATTCCAGCTATAACATGCACCTGGCCGAATGAATCAGCAGCAGTAATAACATTGCAGTGTATATAGCAGGGGTTTTTCTAGAAAAATGTAGCATGAGGGTGATTGCTATACAGACTGAGTAGAGCGACCAAGCAGGTGGTTTAAAAAAACTGTCTCATAGTCTATCTACTACAGTTGGAATCTTTTTGGAGTAATTATTCCATTTCTAATGATCAGACCCATTGTCGTGGTGTTGATGGGATATTTTCTCGAGAAAACATAGTTTTAATAGTAATTTTACTTTTGTTGTTGTTAGAGCCACAACTTTCAGTATTTTATATCATTTTATGTTAAATATTACTCAGAAATAATGTTTAAAAGACATTAATATTGGATGGATATAGCATTTGTTGTCCTGGTCCAGGTTCAGCTCTTGTACAGATAAGACGATTATTAAAGGGGTTATATTGTTAAAAAAAGTAATGCAATCCCACTCAGAAATGTTGGAAAAAAGCTGTTAAAGTGACAGAAAAACTCTCTCCTTCACTGGACTAAAGCTACTGTCATTTTTGAAGAAGAGAGCAAATGGTACATCCATCAGATATTGTGTTTTTAGCCTTTTCAATGTTGTTTATGACCTACGCATGACATGGAACAGAAATATATATCTTATTTAAGTTAAACTGTCACGTGTTGTCTTTTACAGTAGATTGCAAAACATTACAAATCTTGAATTACTTTCATTTATTCTGCCCACTGCTACCAGAACCACGACCCCACACCTGTCCATCTTGATTAATGAGTTGGGCAGGGCGATACACTCTCGGACTGCGTTAACCCTTGAACTCAGACGTAATTTGGATAACATCTTGGCGCAAATGTACACCTTGCAAAGGAACATGTCTGAGACCAGGGAATACTCATAAATTGGATTTGATCGGTTAGAGGAGCTGCAAATGTGTTTCTCTGCTCAATCCTAAACATGGCATGCTTATCAGCCTCTGATGGTCAAAACGCCCCGCTGTTTTCCTCCAGAAGAATTTCTACGGCCTTGGTGAGCCATTCGGCTGCCCTTCTTATCTTCTGCCCTCCCCTACAGTCTGATGTTGTCAAGGGAATTCCAGACATGCACACACTAACAAACTGATACAAACATCTGACTGATACGAACTCATCTCATCTGTACACATGACGGACCCCCCTCCCCCCAACACGCACACACTCACATTGCCTCAATTGGGATGACGGACTTCTTAAAGCTTAGCGTTCATACACAATCAGATGTATATGTGCGGTTGTTTTAATTCTGATGTGTGCTATTATTATGTTCAACTTGTAATAATTTTGGATTAATTATATTTCTGTCTGGGGTTATTGGGTGTGAAGAAATTTCGTTGCACTTGTTGTAATGACAGTAAATCTATATCTATTTATGTGAGGGCGCATGGCTTTTCGTCGTGTTGAGCTCCAGAAAATGAGATGGGCAGCACGGTGGATTAGTGGTTAGCACTGTTGCCTCACAGCGAGGTCATGCGATTGATTCCTACCTGTGGCCTTTCTGTGTGGAGTTTGCATGTTCTCCCTGTGTTTGCGTGACTTTCCTCCGGGTGCTCTAGTTTCCTCCCACATTTAAAGACATGCAGGTTAGGTGATGTGGAAATTTTAGAATTATCCAGGTCTCCCTTGCAGAAGAAATCTCCATCTCAGTGGGACTAACCTGGTTAGATAAAATAAATAACATATAATTTGCAGTCATGCTCATTTCAAGCAAATAAATATGAATAAATGTGTTTATCAAACAGCAAACTGTCCTGTCGGATGACACAAACAACTGGGTAATTGAATGTCTGTCCCCGCGTGACGCTGCAGCACACAAAACACACATGCAGTAAACGCCACAGTGAGGCACTTTTAAACTCAACTCACCTTTTAGTTTGACAATTTCAAGAAATCTTCCACATACAAAATTAATCCACAAACATATGTCCGTGCTGGGCTCATAAAGTCGATCCATGTGTGATAATCCATTGTTAATTATTAAATGATGAAGCGGAAAATTCACAAACAGCTGGCTTCATGCTCTGCAGGCCCAAATAAAATCCACTCCGTCATCTGAGCACGAAACGTTGTCCCAAACACTGAGGCTGATATAGAATAGCAGAGGCTAACGTCTTCTGCTACTACGAAACTTGTAGCATCAAGAAGAGAAACGAGAGGAGACAAAAGGGGATGGGGAATGTTCTTTGTCCTTAAGAAGTCGTGTTTTTAATGAGAATACCACACTTAAAAAAAAAAAAAAAAAAAAAAAAAAAGATTTTTTTTTTTTCTGTTACAAAGAAACATTATTTGTGGCATTTTACATATGTGTTGCAAGTTTTCAAATGTTTCATTACGTTACATGTATACCTCATATGACCGTGTTCAGTGACTTAAAGAAGCAGTTGCGCTTTGCATTTCTAACAAAAAAACATTAATGAGCTCTTAGCTCCTGATCGCTAAAGCAGTGTATGCGTTATGAATACATAAATAATGCATTGGGTTTTATTGTTGCAAATACACCTCATGTGATCATTTGTATAGGGGCTTAAAGAAGCAGTTTACTTGGCATTTTGTGCCACAACATTAATTAGCTCGTTAGCTGTGCTGCTTAACACCATGTGTGCCTTATAAATTATGCGGCAATTAAATTAATTTGGCCTTTTCTTCCATGTAGTGGTAAATGCGATTTATACTCTGCTGCGACTTTAATATGCTGTTTTCTTTCTCTTAAAGAGGCATTTTTGGACAGGTGTGACTTACACTATATATGGGGAGGTGATGGTCTGGTGCGGGGGTTTTCAACTCGTTCCAGAAAGGGCAGAGAGGGTGCAGGTTTTCTTTGCAACCACCCACTCCACCAGGTGATGTCACTGATTAATATAGCGTTGAGCAAATGGAATCAGTTAATCAGTGACATCACCTGGTGGAGTGGGTGGTTACAAAGAAAACCTGCACCCTCGTGTCCCTTTCTGGAACACATTGAATACCCCTGGTCTAGTCGTGAGCAGTGGGCTTGAGACCAGAGGATCCTCGGTTCAAACCCCCATCTGTCTGGAAAATCACAAAGGCTCTTTGGGGGAAGGTCCTTAATCCCCAAATTGCTCGTGGTGAGTGCCTTGCATGGCAATAATGGTCTAACCATCGCATTGGTTAAAGCAAGGCTGTTTAATTTGATCGTTAAAGTAGACACAGGCTTCAGTCCCTTGCTAGTGAGTTACTGTTGTCATCTGTGTCAGTAGTGCTTTGGAAAACAGGAAATGGCTTTGCCCCCCCACCCCCACCCGGTAACTTTATAATTTCATGTGTCTTATTTTCTTCAGCCAAAGAATACATCACCCCCTTCATCCGGCCTGTGATGCAGGCTCTCCTGCACATTGTCAGGGAGACTGAGAACGATGATCTCACCAATGTCATACAGAAGATGATCTGCCAGTACAGTGAAGAGGTCACTCCAATTGCAGTGGAGATGACACAACACTTGGTCAGTGCAATCAGATGTCACGGTATACGCCAATATAAATTTTTGAGAAAATGGTTTGCTGAAGGGGGAACTCTGGGGTTGTTCCACCTGGGCTGTATTTTTACAGTTGATGTTTTTGAGCTCACATTTTTACTTGGGAGAAAAATTGCCTCTATTGATCCAGTGTTTATTTAGAATACCCAGCATAGTCACGGGTTAAATGTCTACACAATGTAAAAATGCAAAAATAAACCACTTCTTGCCTCCACTGAATAGGCAAAAGTGTCATCTGACTTACCTGGCAGCACACAGATGATCCCTACTGAGGTACACATTTACATGTTTATCTCTGTTAATGTAAAATGCTTGATTGCCTTAGCGTCCTTCCATTCTGTCTATGCAGAACTCCCCTAAGTTATTAAACGTTGGTGAGCAGCTCTGTTCTGTTATAAGGAGAAGAACGAAGCCCCTCATCAGCTTTTAATGACTTGGAGGAGAGCAGCACCACTAAAACAGGAGAAGGCTAATGTAAGATGCTAACTGTGTAGACAGTAGTTTTAAAAAGTTTCTGTATGTAGCCCAGATTGAAAAAAATACCAGAGTTCTCCTTTAGAGTCGTTGACTGCAAAATAAACTCATTATGTCGGGGGAGTACAAACAGAAGTTATTAAAAAATAAAGAATATTCCGGACCATTCGACTTCAGTCATACAGAATGCAATTAAATGGTAGCAAAGAGTCAATGTCGTCTAGGCTATCTAAAGACTGCTGTAGATAGCCTAGATGACAATACAACTTTACTTGACTTGAGTTTACTTGCTGAACAGCAGATAGAAGTAATATTCAATCAGCAGGATAGTCTCATGATACAGTCTTTGTACATAGCAAAGATGAAATGACTACCTTTTTGGCTACTTCATGGATCATAGGCAAAAGATAAAACTGCTATTACATCTATTACCTGTGAATAATGATTATGAAACACTGTAGAGCTGGGTAAATATGTGAAATATGGAAATATGTAGTTATATTCTGATTGTGCTGTGTTTTGCTCAATAAATCAAAGTGACAGTGCAAGTGGTGGAATGGTTGGAGTCCATGGGGATTGTAGCCCAGGCTTGAGAAGTCTGATATGTGGTAGCTCCTGAACCAGACCGTGATGCAGTTGGTCCGGATGCTCTTGATGATTCCACTGAAGAATGTTGTAGAATGTGTGTGAAATGTGCATCTTTTTCAGGCAACAAAGAAAGTGCAGATGATTTTGGGATCTTTTAGGCACAGTACTAGTGTTAATGATCCATGAGAGGTCTTATGAGATATCAACACCAAGAAATTCGGTGCTCTTCAACCACTCCGCTATGGCACAGCTAATGCTAATCAGTGGCAGGGTTTTAGGCAGTGAGCCCTCCAGCTGTCATTTGGCCTGTCAATTTTTGAAAAAGACGTCTGAAAAAATGGTGGACGGCTTGCTCAAAGCCATCTAAAATTAGAAATGAGGCTGATCACTGGAGCCATCTGTGAGTTAGGGGGTGATCGCTGGGCATTCTAAAGCCCACAATCCTATGCAAATCTTGCATAAACCATCTGCTCTGACTCTTTGTCTTGATCTAATTCCAACTAAGTTGTTAGCTTTCTGAGTCCATTTTTATCATCAGTGCATAAAAAGGTAATACTGTATACAGCGGTTTGGTCTGCTTAGTTATTATACCATGAAAATCCCTATGCCTAGTTTGAGCTGCTAGTTTCATCTTTTAGAAATACAGAGGTGCAAAATGAAGTTTCCTGGACAGGGTTATGGTTAAGTCCATGAATACACCAACAGCATTTCTGCTTACTTTTCTTTGCAGGCTATGACATTCAATCAGGTGATTCAGACAGGCCCTGACGAGGAGGGGGGAGATGACAAGGCTGTGACCGCTATGGGCATCCTCAATACCATTGACACATTGCTAAGTGTGGTGGAGGACCACAAAGAGGTAAGCCCGCATTCTGTTAATCTAACTGCCACTTCCTCTAGTAACACCGGTTCACTGTAGCATTCTTGCCAGTACACTTCATCAACTCACCAGCTCCTGAGAACTCATAATGTTGAAAATGATTAAGGCTGAGGCAGACACCAGAAATAGTGCTTAGGCATGCTTCTACCATCATGTCTGTCAAGGTAGGGGATTGCCATGACGCAAAACCAAGGCTTAAAGTTGACTGTGCTTTATATGAGCCGTTTCTGATTGCAAAAGTTAGGAGTCATATTTCAGTCATTGTTCACATGCTTCTTTGTTGCAAAATCTCAAATTTAATATTGCCACAGTAATAACAGGTGCTAGAGGTGGGCACATCCACATTTTTTCCCCCTTTTTTCATTTCCAACCTGATTCAGATATGCAACTGCCAGTTCTCGTCCAAGTGCTCTTTTTGAACTTGTTCAAGCTTATGTGTCTTTTGTGTGTTACAATCACAGAATGCGAGCTTGCTCTGTGTTCTCAAAGTTAAAAAGTCAACAGGTTTTAGAGCCTTTGCCTACTGTGCTCCTACATTGTGGAGCAGTTTGCCTCTTGATATTAGACGATGTACTTATGTTGAATCCAAATCTTAAAATATTAATGTCTGGCACATAATGTCTGTCATCCTGCAAAGAACTGTTATTACTAGCTTTTAAGTGCGACACACAGGTTCATTCCATGCACTTTGACATGATTGTGTAGTGTACATAACAGCTGCCGTCATGCCAGCCAGACCTAGTTTAGTGCTGATGTTTTGGAACATGTGACACAGTTTCACCCTATGTAGCAGGTGAAAGGGCAACAACATATAAACTCACACCCAGACAGCCTCTAAAAGCCACTGCTCTCTGTTTGTATTTGACTGAATAAGTGATAACTTTAATTATTTCCACTCTACAAATAGATGTCATATTAGAATGGTCATTGTTCATTTGGTTTTGGGCTGTAAATGTGAACCTTTCTTGATTTCCTGTATGAATTCAGGCGGCATGGTGATTTAGTGGTTAAGTCACCCGCCACCTGAATCTCAGCCATCCCCATGGGTGCCAGGAACATACCAACATGAAACTGGATACCCTAGAACTAAAAGCGTTTCAGTTCTACAGTGCTGCAGCCTTGAAGATTGTGTTCTAGTTAATTGTGAATACCGCCTCTGTTGTTTCAGATCACCCAGCAGCTGGAGGGCATTTGTCTGCAGGTCATTGGTACCGTGTTGCAGCAACATGTGCTGGGTAAGCGGGAATGATTCATCCTGTACTTCCACATTCCTCCTGTAGGTTGCTCTTGTGTAGGCTGTTAGTCTGAGTGACTGGCTATTATTTACTTCCAGTAACTCATCTATTTTCTAAATGTTTCATTCTCGCTCTCGTTCTTTTTTTTTTTTTTTTTTTTCTTCAGAGTTTTATGAGGAGATCTTGTCTTTGGCCCATAGTCTGACTTGCCAGCAGGTGTCGCCACAGATGTGGCAGCTCCTTCCACTGGTTTATGAAGTCTTCCAACAGGATGGATTTGACTACTTCACAGGTACGTGTGCACTTGGATAAGAGCAGACAGATATTCCCTCACTGGTAGACAGCTTCTCGTCTAATGTTGCACTTATATTTGTATAACATCTGAATTTGTTGCATTTTGTACACTGTGTAAAGTGGTACAGTCTTAGAAATTAAGCATTTTGTCCCTCTTGTCAAAAGGACAAGTGGGACAATGATTTCACTTGTCCAATGGAGCAACGCTTTCTCACTTGAACCCCTGCATGATGTCACAGGATTTGACCACTTCTGGGGACAGTCTGCACAAACACAGCATCACTTCTAACAGAAAAATGGTGTTGTTTTGTATTTGGCTGCAGTCACCGAAGCAGTTGCAAAAAGTGCAGCTTGTTCGTTTCCCAGTGAAGGGAAGATGAGGCAAATCCACTGCATCGTCACTTTTTCTCTGCATTTTGACTTTGCGGTATAATTTGCCCAAAACCTCAAAGTGCCCTGTTTCTGATGGGAACAGATGAGAGCTGTCTCCGAGTGTAGGATTATTGCATCATATTTTAACCCTTTAGTGCCCACCTTCAAACTAGACGACGGTGCCTAATATAAAGTGGGACTTCTCTCACACCAGAAATCAAACTTTTTCTCAGTATGTCTTGCAAAGGCCTACTAGACATGTAATATCCATTCCTTGCATTTCATTTATTTTAAGGATGCATGATATTGGATTTTTCTTATATCTAGTATGCCAATATTTTTCAAACTTACTTTGAACATTAATGATGCCGTTACTGTACTTAAACATCGGTAAGTTTTTTTTCCTTTAATTTCATTGAATAATGCAGTCTCTCCTGTACTGGAACTGGCCTCTACTGTATTAAAGTAAATGCTCATTTAAATGTAAAAAAATATATATATTCCTGGTCTTTTTCTGTTGAATTTTAATTGGAAGCAAAACTGAAAAATACTGTCATCAAATGGCTTTAGACCGTTTTAAGCCTGTCAGAGTTCTGGGTTTACAACCCCTGGCAATAATTATGGAATCACCGGCCTCGGAGGATGTTCATTCAGTTGTTTAATTTTGTAGAAAAAAAGCAGATCAGACATGACACAAAACTAAAGTAATTTCAAATGGCAACTTTCTGGCTTTAAGAAACACTATAAGAAATCAGGAAAAATAATTGTGGCAGTCAGTAACGGTTACTTCTTTAGACCAAGCAGAGGGGAAAAAAATATGGACTCACTCAATTCTGAGGAATAAATTATGGAATCACCCTGTAAATTTTCATCCCCAAAACTAACACCTGCATCAGATCAGATCTGCTCGTTAGTCTGCATCTAAAAAGGAGTGATCACACCTTGGAGAGCTGTTGCACCAAGTGGACTGACATGAATCATGGCTCCAACACGAGAGATGTCAACTGAAACAAAGAGGATTATCAAACTCTTAAGAGGGTAAATCATCACGCAATGTTGCCAAAGATGTTGGTTGTTCACAGTCAGCTGTGTCTAAACTCTGGACCAAATACAAACAACATGGGAAGGTTGTTAAAAGCAAACATAGTGGTATACCAAGGAAGACATCAAAGCATCAAGACAGAAAACTTAAAGCAATATGTCTCAAAAATCAAAAATGCACAACAAAACAAATGAGGAACGAATGGGAGGAAACTGGAGTCAACGCCTGTGACCGAACTGTAAGAAACCGCCTAAAGGAAATGGGATTTACATACAGAAAAGCTAAACGAAAGCCATCATTAACACCTAAACAGAAAAAACAAGGTTACAATGGGCTAAGGAAAAGCAATCATGGACTGTGGATGACTGGATGAAAGTCATATTCAGTGATGAATCTGCATTGGGCAAGGTGATGATGCTGGAACTGTTGTTTGGTGCCATTCCAGTGAGATTTATAAAGATGACTGCTTGAAGAGAACATGTAAATTTCCACAGTCATTGATGATATGGGGCTACATGTCAGGTAAAGGCACTGGGGAGATGGCTGTCATTACATCATCAATGAATGCACAAGTTTACGTTGGTATTTTGGACACTTTTCTTATCCCATCAATTGAAAGGATGTTTGGGGATGATATCATTTTTCAAGATGATAATGCATCTTGCCATAGAGCAAAAACTGTGAAAACATTCCTTGCAAAAAGACACATAGGGTCAAAGTCATGGCCTGCAAATAGTCCGGATCTTAATCCAATTGAAAATCTTTGGTGGAAGTTGAAGAAAATGGTCTATGACAAGGCTCCAACCTGCAAAGCTGATCTGGCAACAGCAATCAGAGAAAGTTGGAGCCAGATTGATGAAGAGTATGTCACTCATTAAGTCCATGCCTCAGAGACTGCAAGCTGTTATAAAAGCCAGAGGTGGTGCAACAAAATACTAGTGATGTGTTGGAGTGTTCTTTTGTTTTTCATGATTCCATAATTTTTTCCTCAGAATTAAGTGATTCCATATTTTTTTTCCCTCTGCTTGGTCTAAAAAAGTAACCGTTACTGTCACAATTTTTTTTCCTGATTTCTTATAGTGTTTCTTAAAGCCAGAAAGTTGCCATTTGAAATGACTTTAGTTTTGTGTCATGTCTGTGATCTGCTTTTTTTCTACAAAATTAAACAACTGAATGAACATCTCACAGCGCATGCAAACAATGACTAAAGAGGGCGTGGAGGGCGTTGATCCAGCGAGTTCACGGGCGATGATGATGATGATGACACGTTCTCCCAAGTTGAGAGGGCTATCTAGAGGAGGTGTAGCACCAGTGATTAAAGTGGACATGACACTTAAAGACAACACTGTCTTATTACATGTAACAAAGGTTATATAATTCGGTCAGCCTAAGCGTTTTGGGAAAATGGACGCAATTCTCCCGTTATATATAACATTTGAACTTCCTGCCACTGAAAAACGTGCACGCCCCGTGATCAGCTTCCTGCTGAGCACCAAGCCTAAAATATGTCACTACGTGTAGACCGTATCGGCTTGCGCGCCTGGCGGCCGTTGTTTACACTTTGTTTAGCGGCACAAACTTTGATTAAACACAGCTCTCAGGGACTTGTTTGTCGATATGCCTGACCAGTGTGTCGCAGCATATGGCACAAACATAAGGGCAAAAGGTTTTAGCTTTTTCAAGTCCAGGCAGATTGATCGAAAGCTGCGGTGTTGTGTGATGCACGAAATGTCCGGCTGCCGCTCGCACACACGCATTTGCTCCCGACAGCAGACACTTTCCTCTGCCATCTCCATGTTCTCACTGCTCACAGGAACACATAAAATGTCAACCCCAAATAATATGTTCACAATAATCTTGAAATGGTCAAGGAACTTACGTAGTAAACACAGCGCCGGCACGTTCACTGTTGTTTTCGGCGATCTTTTTCGAAACTTTCGCCGTTTATTTCCTATTCTTTCATGAAAATAACATAACTAAACATGGATGAATGCAATGCCAGGCACTCAAACGGCAAAAGCCCGAAGGTAATGACGGTGGTCCGCAAGTAATAGCTACACTATCACAGCTCCGGAACAATAACAAAGGCAGTAAACAGACGCTCTAATCGAAAATGCTATACAGTAATTAGAGTGTTATAAACAGCAGCAACAAAAATCAAAGCCTCCCTTACCATTCCATATTCTGCAGCCTTTCAGAATCCATCGGAATTGGCACGTCTCTTGCCTCTGCTTCGGCTCCGCCATAAACACCATCGGCATTATTTTCGCTGCCATAATGCTCCTGGTTTGAATGTTCGTCCGAAAGATACGGCTCCAATCTGTAGGGACTAATCACTGCTGCGACAATCTCAGGATCCGAGTCAAATAATCCACACTTGAAGAGGAGTCAGGAAAGTTCTTGATCTCGTCACTGTCCATGCTGAGGTCCATCTGTTCCTGTTGTCGATCGAACAAAGACGGGACTCTCCATTCTGTGATGTCATGGCATCACGTGACCGCTGAAGGAGCGCTGCAAGCGCGCTTTCCAATAAACACACTTTTGAGAAGCTGTACAAACTTTATTTTTCAGTGATAATGAATAAAAACACTTTCAACTTATTATACTGTATGTATATTTTGCTATTTATATCAGTTTTTCCCTAATTTTTGAAGTGTCATCTCCACTTTAACTTCTGCTCACACTTCACGTTTGTTTACATTGTGCCCTAAACCGGAACTCTTCTGAAACTGGTTTCTTGTGTGAGTCACAGATGGCATGAGATTCACAACTGCAAAACACCGAATGTGAGAATAGCAATCAAACTTTTAAAATCAAACAGAAAAAATGCAATGAATCAAACCGTTTGACTGTTTTCAGCCTGTTGGAGTCAGTGAGGCAGTTTAATGATTGTTAAAGCCGAACCAGTGTTTTGTGAATTAACATAGACGCACAAACTCACATCAGTGGTAAAACAATGACAATCATTAAAGCAAGTTACTTTGGTATGAAAAGTATTTAGCATGTATTTTACCTGCATGTCTCACTAAGCAGGAGGAACGACATAATCTAGCTCATGAGCTTCATGATTTTCCTTGCCATTTAAGAACAAAACTGCACAAAGCAACTCACCTTTGCTGTAATAATCTGAGACACATTTTATGATGATCTTGTTCATGGACCCTGCAATGAAAGATTTGTACCCCTGACAAAATAGTTGTAGTTGTCCGGGTACAGAAAATCAGGGACATATTCGCATGCAAGCAGCTCTGAAAATGGCCAAATAAAAAAAATACGGATCCTGAACACAATGTTTGTCATACGGTGCATCCAGAAAGTATTCACAGCGCTTCACTTGTTTGATGAACCGTCACTCCATTCTGTGGTCCAGAGCGCTCTGGAGCAGGTTTTCATCCAGGATGTCTCTGTACATTGCTGCATTCATCTTTCCCTCAATCCTGACTAGTCAGTTCCTGCCGCTGAAAAACATCCCCACAGCAAGATGCTGCCACCACGATACTTCACTGTAGGGATGGTGCCTGGTTTCCTCCAAACATGATGCCTGGCATTCACGCCAAAAAGTTCAATCTTTGTTTCATCATACCAGAGAATTTAGTTTCTCATGGTCTGAGAGTCCTTCGGGTGCCTTCTGGCAAACTCCAGGTGGGCTGCCATGTGCCTTTTACTAAGGAGTGCCTTCCATCTGGCCACTCTACCATACAGGCCTGAGTGGTGGATTGCTGCGGAGATGGTTGTAATTCTGGAAGGTTCTCCTGTCTCCACAGAGGAATACTGGCGCTCTGACAGAGTGATCATTGTGCTCTTGGTCACCTCCCTGACTAAGGCCCTTCTCCCTGGATTACTCAGTTTAGACCGGCAGCCAGCTCTAGGAAGAGTCCTGGTGGATCTGACCTACTTCCATTTACGGATGATGGAGGCCACTGTGCTCATTGGGACCTTCAAAGCAGCAGAAATGTTTCTGTACAATTTCCCAGATTTGTGTCTCCTAGGTCTACAGACAATTCCTTTGACTTCATGCTTGGTTTGTGCTCTCACATGCGCTGTCAACTGTCGGACCTTATATGTACATAGGTGTATGTCTT
This sequence comes from Thalassophryne amazonica, assembly GCF_902500255.1. NCBI lineage: Eukaryota > Metazoa > Chordata > Actinopteri > Batrachoidiformes > Batrachoididae > Thalassophryne > Thalassophryne amazonica. The sequence goes on along the minus strand of NC_047104.1, from coordinate 103,199,947 downwards.
TCCAAATCATGTCCAGTTGGATTTACCTTAGGTGGACTCCAGTTAAGGTGTAGAAACATTTCAGGAATGATCAGTGTAAACATAGTCCTGAAACATGCACCGAGCTCAATGTTGAGCTTCACGGCAAAAGCTGTGAATACTTATGTAAATGGGATTTTGTAGTTTTATTATTTTTAATAGATCTGCAGAAATCTCAAAAAACTTTTTTTTTCACATTGTCATTGTGGGGTATTGTGTGTAGAATTATTGGGGGGGGGGGGGGGGGATGAATTTCATCCATTTTGGAATAAGGCTGTAACATAACAAAATGCATGGATGCTTATTCGCTGTCTTTGGACGGATTTCCATCTTTTTGCAAAATCTCGCCGTCTAAAAGAACTAGCAAAACATTAATTTTTATTTCCTCAAATCCGTGAAATGGTATTTTAGCAGAAAAACTCCAAATCGCTGAGAAATTTATCATAAAATAGTGGTGTGTTCAGGGTTCTAGCTAGCGCAAACTTGCGTTACGGCCCGTTACGCTGTAATTTTGTACCGTTACGCTTATTTTGGACCGTTACGATTTTCAATACAGCGTCTGTAATCAACCGTTTCTGCAGCGTGACTCCAGTTTGAAGTGTGAATCAAAGCAATGCTTCGATTCAGTGGCTCTTTGATTCGCTGCTCTTCAGAAGCGGTAAGTCCGCTTCTTAACCTCCCTGAAAGCCATTAAAATATCATGAGTCATTTTTGTGTGCATTTTTTTTTTTATATTTATTTCATTCATTTAAAAGAAAAACAGAAAAGCAAAAAACAAAAGCACCACAATACCAGAATGAAAAGGAGCAGAAAGAAGAACAAGTCTTATGATTTCTGCCCCTTTTAACAATACAATCTTTCAATATACAGCATCATAGTCAACATTATTTAACAGATTGCATTTCTTTAACTTGTCACATACCACTGACCCATTTCATAATTGACCATTAATTAATAGATTACATCACTGATAGGTTACATTTAAACTTAAGACACTCCAAACATTAAGTTTAATTAAGACTAAATCATGAAATTTAAGTACCCTATACTTAATAAACAATGGATTAGATGGATCTCTAAAACCACTGTTACTAATCACTTTTAAAGCTCTTTTCTGCAAAATAAATAAAGGTTGTATATAGGTTGTATATGTTGATCCCCAGATTTCTACACAGTAAGTTAAATATGGGACAATCAATGAATTGTACAATGTTAATAAACCATAACTATTTAATGAATATTTTACTTTATGCAAAACAGCAATGGCTTTCGCTATTTTTCCTTTTATGTAATTTATGTGTGACTTCCATGTAAGATCATCAATCATGACTCCTAAAAATTTCATTTCTTTTACCCTTTGTATATCCATTCCATCTATTTGTAATGACACATTATTTTTTTTCGCTCTATCATTAAACAATATGAAATTTGTCTTATTAATATTTAGTGACAATCTGTTTATATCAAACCAATGTTTAACTTTTTCCAACTCTGTATTTATCACTTGTGCTACTTCCTGTATATCTGATCCAGAGTAAAACAGCGTTGTATCATCAGCAAATAAAATGCTGCCAAGCACATTGGATACATTCACAAAATCATTGATATACAAAATAAACAGTTTGGGTCCAAATACCGGTCCTTGTGGTACTCCATAAATAATGTTACACAATTCTGATTTGGTATTATTTATCTGAACAAACTGTTTTCTATTTTCTAAGTAGCTTTTTACCCACTGATGTGCAACACCTCTTATTCCATATTGTTGTAACTTGTGGAGCAATCTTGAGTGGTCTATAACATCAAAAGCCTTTTTCAGGTCAATAAAAATACTTACAAAATAATCCTTATTATCTATTGTTGTTTATATTTTCTCTGTATTAGTTCCATAATTGCCATAGCTGTCGAATGTTTTGTTCTGAATCCATACTGAGCATTATTTAAAATATGATGTTTCTCAATAAATTTATCCAATCTTGTTACAAAACTTTTTCCATAATTTTAGAAAACTATGGAAGCAATGATACTGGCCTGTAATTAGAAAAATTATGTTTGTCTCCATTTTTATATAATGGGACTACCTTAGCAATTTTCATTTCATCTGGAAAAACCCCAGTTGACAGAGACAGATTACAAATATAAGTAAATGGTTCAATAACAATTTCTATTATACTTTTTACAGTCACCATGTCTAAATCTTCATGGTCAGTTGATCTTTTGCTTACAGTTTTTTACAATATTTCTTATTTCATCTTTTTCCACATTGTCCAGGAAAATACTATTGACCATATTTACCAATGTACATAATTTATCTTCTATTATTGGTTTATTTCCCACCAGACTTGACCCTACATTTGAAAAATAATCATTAAACCCATTTGCAACTTCTTTTATATCATATATCTCTTTATTTTCCTTAAAGTAATTTGGAATAGTTTCTTTCGTTCCATCACTATCAATCACACTTTTTATAATTCCCCATGTTACCCTCATATTATCTTTACTCTTACTTAGTTTTTCACTGTAATAATCTTTTTTTTTGTTTCCTAATTATTGTTAATAGTTTATTTTTATATTTTTTGTATTTATGTTCTGATTCCTTTGTTTGCAATTTTAAAAAGCACCTGTATAAACAGTTTTTCTTTGCACAAGCATTTTTTATTCCCTTTGTCAGCCATGGTTTATTTACTCTTTTCTTACTAATTTTCAATTAATTTACAATTTTTATTGTATGATTTCATCAATATTTTCATAAATGAGTTATATGCTACATTAACATCACTGACATAAACTTCTTCCCAGTTTTGATTTTTAAGGTCATATTTTAATGCCTCTAAGGCTTTTACTGACTTATCTCTTTTGAAGTTTATATCAGTTTTTTTGTTGTACCTATTTTTAGATTTAAATATTGAAAAAATTGGTAAATGGTCGCTAATATCTGTCATGAAGATCCCATTCTTGATAATTTCATCTGTTCTGTTTGTAAATATATTATCAATTACCGTTGCACTTTGCGGTGTAATTCTGGTTGGTTTTGTTATCAAGGGGAATAACCCCAAACTATACATTGAATTCATAAAATCACTTACTCTTTGGCAGCTGAAGCTTTCTATGTTAATATTAAAGTCCCCACACATAAAAAGCGTTTTGTTTTTAATTTGATGGAATAATTCAATTATTTTATCTGTAAATTTCACAACACAAGAATCTGGTGCTCTGTATATACAACTGATTCAAATATTCTTAGATGTTTCATGTACAAGTTCCACTGTTACAATTTCTATGACATCATTCATAATTGTCATTTCTTCAACAATTGTACACATCAGATCTGTTTTTGTATACAGAGCAATACCACCACCTTTTTTTATATCTTCTGTTTACAAAATACAGCTCATATCCCTCCATTTGAACTTCATCCATGAGATCATCTTTAAGCCAAGATTCAGTGATTGCAACAATACTAAATCTATTTTTAAACTGATTTAAATAATCTTTTATTTGACATTTTACAATACAAGCTTCGACTGTTTATATGTATGAGTGACAGGGTATCTTCTGCAATTTTTTCACTATTCAGCTGTTCTACTGTATAATACTCACAACCAATCGTTTTTAAGTCAAATATACTTTCATCAATATTAGTCACTAACTGGGACTCTTGTCTTGTTGCAGTTGAGAAACAAGAATCATCCTCCGTTTTGTCACAGCTTCAAACGCTGCACGGCTCTCCGCCGAGACAGAGTCTGCTTGGAATTAACTTCAAAACGAATCGCCGCTTTAAATAAAATGACACCTCTTACAAACGTTGCAATACAGACAATAAACTACAATAGACTAAAACGTTTTTTCCTCCCAAAATGAGACGTCCTACATTCTTTATAAACCTGACCTGCAGCTGCAAGAGCTCAGCTCATAGGTATGGAAAGACATTCATGCTAATATTAATGTCTGAAAGGAAATGCTTTTGACAAAAACTAACAGATTTTATTTCTGTTTATGTCCATGAGTTAACTATATTTGTAAACTATTGTTATATTCTGTATATACTCCTACAGGATGGTACAACATGCCATACTGCATGAGATCACAAGAGAAATTTAACAGCTGTTTCAAGTCCAAATTTAATCCAAATAATGCACCACAGGGCACTTAAATTCTTAAAATTTCGCCGAGAATAGTTGCTGTCTTTTAATTTGCCAAGACTTTGGATTGATGTCTTTTTTTTCTTTTTCCCCCCCCATCCTAAGCATCCATGTGTGTCATACATCACACTGACAAAGTGGGGAACCTTGGGGTAATTTTTGATCCTTCGTTGTCCTTTGGCCTCCGTATTAGAAATATTACTAGGACTGCTTTCTTCCACCTATGAAATATAGCGAAGATACGTCCCGTCCTGTCTATGACTGATGCTGAGACCCTGATCCATGCATTCATCTCTTCTAGATTGGACTACTGCACTGTTCTATTTTCTGGTTTACTGCAGTCTAGCATTAGGGGTCTCCAATTGGTTCAAAATGCTGCAGCCAGACTTTTGACACGAAGCAGAAAGTTTGACCACATTGCACCCATTTTGGCGTCTCTTCACTGGCTTCCCAGTGAGATCAGATTTTAAGGTTCTGCTACTAACCTATAAAATTATTCATGGACTGGCACCTCCCTACCTAGCTGACCTAATTAAACCTTACGTACCGGCCCGGGCTTTACGTTCTCAGAGTGCAGGACTACTTTGTGTCCCTAGGGTGAATAAGAAGTCTGCGGGTCACAGAGCTTTCTCTTATTGTGCCCGTTCTGTGGAATGGTCTCGCTGCGACAAGAAAACAATCAGATTCTGGTGGAGACTTAAGTCCAGACTTAAGACGCACTTATTTCCCTTTCATATGGCTAGCATACTGGTACAGTTTTCTTTTACTCTTTTAATTCATGTTATTAGTAATTGGAGTGGGCCGTGGCCTCAACTTTACCTAAAGTCTGGGTCTTTTAGTGAAGCTTAGGGCTAGTGGCCGGCGATCACCTTAGTATTTCTTCTGTTTTTCTTGTTGATTAATGCTGGCAAATTATACAGTATTTTTTGTCTTTCTGATGCCTGAGTCTGTTTTTTTTTCTCTCTGTTTAAGGTGCAGCTCCATCCAGAGATGGGAGTTGTATTTGTGTTGGCGACCCTCCTGTCCTGTGCACCAACAGCAATTCTTGTGTATTCGTCCGTGAATTGTTTCTGTAATTTATGTTTGTAGCATGGCCCAAGCAGAGGGTCACCCCTGAATCGAATGCTTCGATTCAGTGGCTCGTGGCTCTTTGATTCGCTGCTCTTCAGAAGCGGTAAGTCCGCTTCTTAACCCCTCTGAAAGCCGTTAAAATATCATGAGTCACTTTTGTGTGGCTTAAAGTTACTAACGGGGACTCTTGTTGCAATCGAGAAACGAGAATCGTCCTCCGTTCCGTGCACCAAATGCTGCGCGGCTCTCTGCTGATTCAGAGTCCGCTCGGAATTAATAACTTCAAAATGAATTGCCGCTTTAAATAAAATGACACCTCTTACAAACGTTGCAATACAGACAATAAACTACAATCGACTAAAACGTTTTTCCTCCCAAAATGAGACGTGCTGCATTCTTCATAATCCTGACCTGCAGCGCATCTGCAAGAGCTCAGCTCATAGGTATGGAAAGACATTCATGCCAATAATAATGTCTGAAAGAAAATGCTTTTGACAAAAACTAACAGATTTTATTTCTGTTTATGTCCAGAGATCAAGGATCCACCATGTAGAGTGTATTATGTCCAGAGTTTAAGGATCCAGTAAACAATTTCATATTTATTTACTTTAAGACTCAATAAAATGTTGTTCAATTTCAATTTAATCAGGTTATAAAGCGCCAGTTCAACATAAAAAATTAAAATAAATAAATTAATTAAAATACCTAATTAAAAACAGAAGTTAAAGAATAAAACATAAAATAAAAACTACTCATAAGAAAGAGAATAAAAATAGGTTTTACGTCTTGACTTAAAAATGTCCACAGACTCCGACTGCCTCACTGAGGGCCATGTACTGGCTAACCCAGAATGAGATTGCCCACTCAACAAACTTCCCCAACCTTCTGGACATGATGAAGGGACTGGGGCGGTCATACCTGGCTTTTCCCCTTTGGGTACCCCTAGAATGGCCAATTTTTAGCTTGAATTTTCAAAAGCTTCCCCCCTTCCGCAACAACCCCCCCCCCCCCCCCCCCCCCCCACCCGGTCGCTTCACACCCTCGACATTACCACTACACTAAAATTTTCTCCTAGCTAGAACCTTGCTGTGTATGTAAGTTGAAATTTATTTTATTATACACAGAACAATGCTTATCAACTCTAGATTATGCTACACACAGATTTTTAACATGAAAAGAAAGGCCTGTGCTAGGTTTTCCCTCATCTTATAACGCAGATTTAGATAATAAATTTGATCTGTTGATCTGTTTTTGTGTGTGCAAGTTCATAACCACTTCAGCAGTGTGCATGATCAAGGTTTCTGTTTCAGATATGATGCCTCTACTTCACAACTATGTCACAGTTGATACAGACACCCTTCTGAATGATCCCAAATACCTGGAAATCATCTACAGCATGTGCAAGAAGGTAAAATGTTTGTCAATCATCAGAGTGACACTGTAGAAAAATTTAAGAGTGCATGAGTAGGCTTACTTGAGCCTCTCTCCACAGGTCCTGACAGGTGATCCAGGTGAGGATCCAGAATGTCATGCAGCCAAGCTTCTGGAAGTCGTCATTCTGCAGTGCAAAGGCCGCGGTATTGACCAGGTCAGTGTCCTCATTCAAGCTGGGATCCATCTTACAACCCACATCACTGTCTCTGCCCTTGTTACCTGCCAATGAAAAGCAGAGGGCGGTGGTTATATAATCCAGATACTCACACTGGTTTTTTTTTATGGAGGAATGCTTCCTGAGACATGGAAGACTGAGCAGATTCTGGTGGTACAACTCCACCTTGTGACGTCTCTCTTACTAAATGACCCCAGAGGATGAATGTGCTCTGTGACTGTTTTGTCGTTCATGTAGAATTTAAAAACTTGATTTTATTATAAAAGATGCCAGGAACTATATCTTCCACACATAATTCTGTAGTATTGTGTCACTGGTAGTGGTGGGCACAGCTAACCAAAAAGTTAGCTTTGAAAACCATTAATCCGATAACTGAAAAGTTATCTTTTATGACGCTAAACTGATAAACTGCTAAAAAATTTATCTTTGTTACGGATAACCGATAACTTTTAGTATTGCTTCGGACGCGGCCACATCAGATTACACTGTCAGCTTCCGATAAACCAGTTTCACTTTAAACGCTGCAGGGGCTGCTGGGTAAATTCAAGGATCACAAACGCATGAGAACGAACGAAAAATTAATGAATAAAAAATAAAACCCCAAACACTGTCATCTTTCAGAAGCAGTAAAACACAGTATTAGAAGTCAGTTTCTCTGTATTAGATACACCGTCATTTACAAACTAAAATGCTGCTGCTTTTTTCGCACTCTTTGAAGCCTGCGGCTTAAAAAACTGAAATACGTCCATTAATGCATTGATTGTCAGAATAAAAGACATACATAGTAAATATAAATTCTTACCTTAGTTTCAGTGGGATTCTTCTGAAGAAATAATCCACATAAAACGTCCTTTAAAAAAAAAAATAAAAAATCCAAAACAGTGTCTAAACATTGAAGAAAAGTCTCTCTGTACACAGCTGCGCCGTGAGAGCTCCTCTCCCCCACTGTGTGTTGGCAATTAAATTATGCCATCAGCCACAAAGAAATAAAATGTTAAAATCAGCCCGTTTTGTTTTTGTGTCGAGCGGACGATAACATTCACTGTAAAGTCCAAAGTGAGCCTGAACTACACTACCCACAATGCTTCCTGCGTCGACCAGCCAATCACATTTTGCGCTTAATGAGGTCATCAGCAAGAGATAGGCAGCCAGTCAGCCACAAACACAGAACAGACGGACTAAAATGTTTGATTTTAGGGTTCACAAACGTTTTTGACCATTAAACTTTGCTCACTTTACCAGCAAAATAAATGTTATTGGACTGAAAGTTATCGGAACTAAATTTATCGGAAGATAATTGGTCCGATGATGGTTTTAATACATATCTGAAGAGCTAATCCACTAGCAAAAACATTAGCTTCGATAATTATCGGTTATCGGATTAGCTGAACTGTGTCCACCACTGGTCACTGGATTGAAAAGCTAACATTTGACCATGGTTGAATGGAGGGTCAGTATGTCACTCCATTGTTGAATCCTTGTATGGATGCAGTTGTAGCCACTTGCTTCTCAAATCAGAGAAGCTGGTTCACACAGAGCTCCATGAGTCGATGTGACCTTTTTAGCCTTGCATTTTTGTGTGAATTAAAATTTTGTTGCATATGTACAAAGAAAAAAAGTAAAATAACGTAAACTTGGTGCTGTTGCAGGTTGTACCCTTGTTTGTTGCTGCTGCCTTGGAGCGTCTGACACGGGAGGTGAAAACCAGTGAACTGAGAACAATGTGCCTGCAGGTGGCCATTGCTGCACTTTACTACAACCCAGTTCTTCTGCTCAACACCCTGGAGAATCTGCGCTTTCCCAACAACACTGAGCCCATCACTAACCACTTTATAACTCAGTGGCTCAAAGATGTGGATTGCTTCCTTGGGTAAGTTGGTTATATTTTGCTGGTCGCAATTCTGTTGTACCTCCGTTAATGGTAAACGTTCATCAGATATTGGAGATATTTCTCCATTTCCATTGGAGATATTGCTTCATTTCAAGAACCTTCAGTACAGGATGCTGTGGGATGCACCGATTGACCTGTTGCTTATCGTAGTAGAGGCCTCCAAATAATGGGTGTTTATGCTCCAGTTATCTTGTCTGTTACACTTCCTTGATTGATAAAATAGCTGAACTTCTGGTCAATTCCAACTGATTAACAATGGAAGTGATAAAAAGAAAAAGAAAAGTGATCCTTAAAATGGTTTATACAGTCTGTCTGGTAGTTAAACATTCCAAAGCTGTTACTTTTGTAGTTTTCACAACTTTGTTCTCCTTTCATGTGTGCGTGTCAAGGCTCATTTAATTTGTTCACAGCCTCCATGACAGGAAGATGTGCGTTCTGGGACTTTGTGCTCTTATTGACCTCCAGCACCGGCCACAAGCTGTCAATCAGGTGGGGAGCCAACTTGTTCCAGCTGCAATCCTGCTGTTCACTGGACTGAAGAGGGCGTACGCCTGCCGGGCAGAGCACGAGAATGATGACGAAGATGATGATGAAGATGAAGCCGATGAAGACAACGGTAAAACTGTTTTCATGATATGATTGCTGTTATGCAAGGACGGTTGGCCATATGTTTAAGGTGACCCTGAAAGGAGATGTCTTAATTTTCAGCTGAGCTGGGCAGTGATGAGGATGACATTGACGAGGAGGGGCAAGAATACTTGGAGATGTTGGCAAAGCAGGCAGGGGAGGGTGGTGATGATGAAGACTGGGAGGAGGACGATGCTGAGGAGACTGCACTGGAGGGCTACACTACTGCTGTAGATGATGAAGATAACTTTGTGGATGAGTACCAGATCTTCAAAGCAACACTACAGAGTAAGTTAACATTAAAAGCAAGGAATGTTGAGTTATTATGACATTTACAAGTAGACTAAGCTTAAAAAAATATATTACTTTGCAGAAATCCAGACTAGTGACCCGGCGTGGTACCAGGCACTAACACAAGCCCTTGATGATGAACAGAAAAAACATCTTCAGGACATTGGTACACTTGCAGACCAGAGACAGGCGGCACATGGTGAGTACTGCAAGGGGCTGTTATCAAACTCTGCTCTGACTCGCAGCAGCTTTTGTCTGAGCATTCAGCAAGTTTATTGCCAGAACTAACAAAAAGGTTTGTGCCATCTTTTGTGAGGAGATTGGGTCCAACTTGACATAGGACCTATAGCTTCTCAAAAATTGAAATTTCCATGAACCTTGTTGAAAAGGTCGCACATGTCAGAATAAAGTTCATTAAAAGACATGTCACACAGAAATCATAAATTAGATTTAGGCTGTTAGTGACTATCCAATGATACACGGGGATTACTTTGTGCACTTCTGTGACCGTTCTCAAAGTGTACGGCATTCGCAACAAATGGCTACAAAGACTGCTGCAAACAAATTACTCGTTTTTCTGAGTGTTTGACAGTATTTACGTAGCTCTGAGGAAACATCCCATTGTGCTGTTGAATGGAATATAGCTGCTAATGTTAAGAATGGAGCCACAGATTAATTGTAAAGTTTACATGAATGTGATGTTTTGTTATGATGACTCATTTTTAAGTGAGAAGTGCTAATTTTGATGCAGTCACGGTAAAAGCAGCAGCTGCTCTTCACTGTGCAAAGATTTTGTGGTCGTGCATTTCCATTAGTCATGAACACAGCCTGTTAAAAACAATCTGCTACAGGCTCAGCTTTGTGCATACATATGTGTTGTCATTGATGTAACTGTGAAAAATCTAAGAAATACATCTGTGATCAGGCAGCCTGAAAAACAGCTGACAGTTCCATGTGCACGTTCACGGTGGGAGCTATATTGGAAATAAAATGGCGTGCTGCTTCGGTAGGCGGCAGACTCCACACACGAGATCCGAAATCCGACAGACTTTCTCAAAGTAAAATTAACAAAGCCCACCAGCTCCACTGAGAACAAAATCCAAAAGGAAAAAACATGAACAGGGCACTCAACCACTTGTAGAATGATTTTCAAGATGAAATATGTAAAGTCCACACCGTCCAAGAATTCCCAACTGGCACACTCACACACGGATGGTGCGCGCCCACCAGCCGGAGAATAATGTCCAGGTCCACACCATTAAAAAGGTTCAAACTGGCCCCATCACCGTCAAACCTTGTAAAATCAAGATATAACTGAGTGTTATCTTCCAGTGTACACGCAGTATAAAAAATAATTATAAATTTTGACCTTCAAACTTTTTGCTTTGTGAAATAATGTTCTTTATGTACTGTAAAACAACTGTAAGCATCCAAAATAAAACTTTGGAAATGTTTAAATTTCCTTGCTGTCTTTACAAAAAAAAACAAAAAAAAAAAAACACTTTTTTTTTTTATAATTATTTAATTCATTTAAAAGAAAAAAAAAACAGAAAAGCAGAAATAACAAAACATTACAAACCATTAAATGAAAAGGAGCAGATTGGAAGAACAAGTCTTATATATTCTGCCCCTTTTTTACAATACAATCTTGCAATATCAAGCATCATTAATCAACATAATTTAACAGATTACGTTTCTATGACTTTGTCACATGCCACCGATTTATTTCATCATTTTATCCATTATTTAAAAGACTACATCCCTAACAGATTACATTTTAAACTTCAAACATTCTGAAACACTATTAACAGATTACAGTTTTGGCTTTGTCACAGCCCACTGACTTATTTCAGAGTTTTATACTTAAGAAATACATCAAGTTTAATATGTTTTTTAAATAATTTAAGGGACCTTGATTCTTTGATTTCTTTGTTGAGGTTGTTCCATAATTTTACACCATTCACTGCAATACTCCGTTCCTTTATCTTGGTTCTGAATCTTGGTTTTTTTAAAGACTTCTATGCCCTTCAATTTATAACTACTTACTCTTTTTTCAAACATATTTTAAATGTTTATTGGTAAGGTATTGTTATTCGCTTGGTACATTGTTTGTAATAATTTCAAATCAACTAAATCATGAAATTTAAGTACCCTATACTTAATGAACAATGGACTAGATGGATCTCTAAAACGACTGTTGCTAATCACTTTTAAAGCTCTTTTCTGCAAAATAAATAAAGGTTGTGTATACGTTGTACATGTTGATCCCCAGATTTCTACACAATAAGTCAAATATGGAACAACCAATGAATTGTACAATGTTAATAATCCTTAACTATTTAATGAATATTTAACTTTATGCAAAACAGCAATGGCTTTCGCTGTCTTTCCTTTTATGTAATTTATGTGGGACTTCCATGTAAAATCTTCATCAATCATAACTCCTAAAAATTTCATTTCTTTTACTTTTTGAATGTCCATTCCATCTATTTTTAATGACACATCACTTTTTTTTACTGTCATTAAACAATATGAAATTTGTTTTCTTAAAATTGACAGTCTGTTTGTATCAAACCAATATTTAACTTTTTCCAACTCTGTATTTATCACTTGTGCTACTTACTGTATATCTGATCCAGAGTAAAATAATGTATCGTCAGCAAATAAAATGCTACCAAGTACATTAGATACATTCACAAAATCATTGATATACAAAATAAACAGTTTGGGTCCAAGTACCGACCCTTGTGGTACTCCACAAATAATATTACACAATTCTGATTTAGTGTTATTTATCTGAACAAACTGTTTTCTATTTTCTAAGTAGCTTTTTACCCACTGATGTGCAATCCCTCTTATTCCATATTGTTGTAACTTGTGAAGCAATCTTGAATGATCGATAACATCAAAAGCTTTTTTCAGGTCAATAAAAACACTTAAAAAATAATCCTTATTATCTATTGCTGTTGATATTTTCTCTGTTATTCCATAATTGCCATAGCTGTCGAATGTTTTGTTCTGAATCCATACTGAGCATTATTTAAAATATGATGTTTCTCAATGAATTTATCCAACCTTGTCACAAAAACATTTTCCTGGCCTGTAATTTGAAACGTTATGTTTGTCTCAATTTTTATATAATGAAACTACCTTGGCAATTTTCATTTCGTCTGGAAAAATTCCTGTTGACAGAGACAGATTACAAATGTAAGTGAATGGTTCACTAACAGTTTATTATACTTTTTACAGTCATCATGTCTAAATCTTCATAGTCAGTTGGAATTTTGCTTACACAGTTTTTTACAATATTCCTTATTTCATCTTTTTCCACATTGTCAAGGAAAATACTATTGACTGTATTTACAATTGTATTTATCTTCTATTGGTTTATTTCCCACCAGACTTGATCCCACCTTTGAAAAATAATCATTAAACTCATTTACAACTTATTTTATGTCATATATCTCTTTATTTTCCTTGACAAGGTAATTCGGAAAAGTTGATTTCACTCCATCACTTTCCATCACACTTTTTATAATTCCCCATGTTGCCCTCATATTATCTTTACTCTTATTCAATTGTTCACTATAATAATCTTTTTTTTTGTTTCCTAATTATTGTGAGTAGTTTATTTTTATATTTTTGTATCTATGTTCTGTTTCCTTTGTTTGCATTTTTAAAAAGCACCTATATAAATAGTTTTTCTTTACACAAGCGTTTTTTTATTCCCTTAGTCAGCCATGGTTTATTTACTCTTTTCTTACTAGTTTTTATTAATTTACAATTTTTATTATATGATTTCATCAGTATTTTCATAAATGAATTATATATGTCACCGACATAAACTTCTTCCCAATTTTGATTTTTAAGGTCATAATTTAATGCCTCTAAGGCTTTTAATGACTTATCTCTTTTAAAGTTTATAACAGTTTGGTTTTTTTTTTTTGTACCTATTTTTATATTTAAATATTGAAAAAACTGGTAAGTGATCACTAAGATCTGTCATCAATATCCCATTCTTAATAATTTCATCTATTCTATTTGTGAATATATTGTCAATTACAGTTGCACTTTGCGATGTAATTCTGGTTGGTTTTGTTATCAAAGGGAATAAGCCCAAGCTATTCATTGAATTCACAAAATCACTTACTCTTTAGCAACTGGAGCTTTCCACATTGACATTAAAGTCTCCACACATAAAGAGCGTTTTGTTTTTGATTTGATAGAATAATTCTATTATCTGTAAATTTCACAACAGAAGAGTCTGGTGCTCTGTATACACAACTGATTAGAATATTTTTAGATGTTTCATGTACAATTTCCACTGTTACAATTTCTATGACATCATCTATGATTGTCACTTCTTCTACAATTTTACATGTCAGATCTGTTTTTATGTACAAAGCAATACCTCTGCCTTTTTTTATCTCTTCTATTTACAAAATATAGCTCATATCCCTCCATTTGAACATCAGCCATGAGGTAATTTTTAAGCCAAGATTCTGTGATTGCAACAATGCTGAATCTATTTTTAAACTGGTTTAAATAATCTTTTATTTTTGACATTTTACAGTACAAGCTTCGGATGTTTATATGTATGAGTGACAGGGTATCTTCAGTAATTTTTTCACTATTTAACTGTTTTTCCATATAATACTCACAACCAATTGTAGTCAAGTCAAATATACTTTCATCAATATTGGTGTCTGTCATATATTTTATCATCTGTTTCCATATTTGATCTGATTTTTTGTTGGTCATACTACCAACTGACGTCATATTTATTTGTCTACTCAGGTCTGTACTTTGTAAGGTCCTCCATGTCTCTGATTTGTATACCCTTTGTTCCTTCTTTCACTCTAATCCAAACCCTACAGTTCCAG